>NC_057390.1:25738237-26010109 GCF_019320065.1 Cervus canadensis | reverse complement strand
CTGCAGCTCAATTCCAGAAAAATAAATGACCCATCAAAAAATGGGCCAAAGAACTAAACAGACATTTCTCCAAAGAAGACATACAGATGGCTAACAAACACATGAAAAGATGCTCAACATCACTCATTATCAGAGAAATGCAAATCAAAACCACAATGGGGTACCATTACACGCCAGTCAGAATGGATGCTATCCAAAAGTCTACAAGCAATAAATGCTGGAGAGGTGTGGAGAAAAGGGAACCCTCTTACACTGTTGGTGGGAATGCAAACTAGTACAGCCACTATGGAGAACAGTGTGGAGATTTCTTAAAAAACTGGAAATAGAACTGCCATATGACCCAGCAATACCACTTCTGGGCATACACACTGAGAAAACCAGATCTGAAAGAGACACGTGCACCCCAATGTTCATCGCAGCACTGTTTATAATAGCCAGGACATGGAAGCAACCTAGCTGCCCATCAGCAGAATGAATGGAATAAGAGAAGCTGTGGTACATATACATGGAAATATTACACTCCGCCCGTTAAAAGAATTCAATTTGAACCGTCCTAATGTGGATGAAGCCTAGAGCCCATTTATAAGAGCGTGAGTAAGCCAGAAAGATAAGAAATTACAGCATATTAACACCTATATAATGGATTTAGAAAGATGGTACACATAACCTAATATGCAAAAACAGAAAAAGAGAAAAAGAGACACAGAAATGCAGAACAGACTTTTGAACTCTGTGGGAGAAGCTGAGGGTGGGATGTTTCAAAAGAACAGCATGTATACTATCTATGGGGAAACAGATCACCAGCCCAGGTGGGATGCATGAGACAAGTGCTCAGGCCTGGTGCACTGGGAAGACCCAGAGGAATCGGGTGGAGAGGGAGGTGGGAGGGGGCATCGGGATGGGGAATACGTGTAACTCTATGGCTGATTCATATCAATGTATGACA
The DNA here is from genome assembly GCF_019320065.1 of Cervus canadensis. Lineage (NCBI taxonomy): Eukaryota > Metazoa > Chordata > Mammalia > Artiodactyla > Cervidae > Cervus > Cervus canadensis. The sequence continues at coordinate 26,009,163 of NC_057390.1, read as the reverse complement.
AAACCCATTGAAATGTTGTGAAGTAATTAGCCTCCAACTAATAAAAAAAAATTTTTTTTTTAAATAAATATTGTAAAGTAATTAGCCTCCAACTAATAAAAATAAATGAAAAAAAAAAAAAACCAATTGACTTTCAGGTCTTGCAAGTTGGCATAGATTGTGTACAGGAATTCAAGTAGATGGATGTTCACTCACAGGTAGTTTAAAACTTTAGCCCCAAGTCCCATTCTTGGCAGTCCTTGTGAAGACATGCAGAGAATATACATATGAGAGTCACAGTTTCCTTTATATTGTGCAATGGTCCTCATGTGTATCTTTAATCAAAGTATGAGGTAATACATCACTGCCTTAATCCCAAATTAGAAGACAAGTGGAAAACAGGGACCCACGGAACTCAGCTCATCCAGACATTGCAAGCTTTTAGAGAACTTCTTTGGTTCAGAAGATGGTGAATAGATGCTCTAAAGATATTATTTGGTAGCGACTTCTTTCCATACTCACTACATGGAGGTAGAAAAAATGATTCGAGGAGCTTCACCTCAAAAACAAACAAACAAACAAACTCATAGAAGAAGAGATCAGATTTAAGGGGGGGGGGTTGGAATTGGATAAAGGAAGTCAAGAAATACAAATTTCCAGTTATTAAGATAAGACAAATAAATAGCAGGGATATAATGTACAATATGGTAACTATAAGTAACATTGCTGTGTGTTACATATGAAAGCTGTTCAGAGAGTAAATTTTGAGTTCTCATCACAAGAGAAAATATTTTTTCTTTTATTTTGTATCTATATGAGATGATGGATATTCACTAAATTTAGAGTGGTGTTCCCTGTTCATTGTCTCCACAAGAGCCTAACTTAAGGTTAACTTCATAGCAGACAGTCCATAATTGATGTAAATAATTTATCATCTCCACATACGAAATCTTCATATATGCATTTTATATGTAAATATACTCTTAAATGGTTGTCAATCTTAAAAATACATATGCTGTGTATATTATCTATGGTGAAACAGATCACCAGCCCAGGTGGGATGCATGAGACAAGTGATCGAGCCTGGTGCACTGGGAAGACCCAGAGGAATCGGGTGGAGAGGGAGGTGGGAGGGGGGATCGGGATGGGGAATACGTGTAACTCTATGGCTGATTCATGTCAATGTATGACAAAACCCACTGAAAAAATAAATTAATTAATTAATTAAAAAAAATACATATGCTGATGCTTTGCTGCTGACATTGTCTTCTTCAGTTCAGTTCAATTGCTCAGTCATGTCCGACTCTTTGCGACCCTATGGACAGCAGCACGCCAAGTCTCCCTATCCATCACCAACTCCTGGATCTTGCTCAAACCCATGTCCATTGAGTCCGTGATGCCATCCAAACATCTTATCCTCTGTCATCCTCTTCTCCTCCCACCTTCAATCTTTCCCAGCATCAGGGTTTTTTCAAATGAGTCAGCTCTTCACATCAGGTGGTCAAAATATTGGAGCTTCAGCTTCAGCATCAGTCCTTCCAATGAACACCCAGGACAGATCTCCTTTAGGATGGACTGGTTGGATCTCCTTGCAGTCCAAGGGACTCTCAAGAGTCTTCTCCAACACCACAGTTCAAAAGCATCAATTCTTCGGTGCTCAGCTTTCTTTATAGTCCTACTCTCACATCCATACATGACCACTGGAAAAACCATAGCCTTGACTAGACAGATCTTTGTTGGCAAAGTAATGTCTCTGCTTTTTAATATGCTGTCTAGGTTGGTCATAACTTTTCTTCCAAGGAGCAAGTGTCTTTTAATTTCATGGCTGCAGTCACTATCTGCAGTGATTTTGGGCCCCCCCCAAAAATAAACTGTTTCTACTGTTTCCCCATCTATTTGCCATGAAGTGATAGGACCAGATGCCATGATCCTAGTTTTCTGAATGCTCAGCTTTAAGCCAACATTTTCACTCTCCTCTTTCACTTTCATCAAGAGGCTCTTTAGTTCTTTTTCACTCTCTGCCATAAGGGTGGCGTCATCTGCATATCTGAAGTTATTGATATTTCTCCCAGCAATCTTGATTTCAGCTTGTGCTTCATCCAGCCTGGCATTTCTCATGATGTGTTCTGGATAGAAGCTAAATAATCAGGGTGACAATATACAGCCTTGACATACTCCTTTCCTGATTTGGAACCAGTCTATTGTTTCATGTCCAGTTCTAACTGTTCCTTCTTGACCTGCATACAGATTTCTCAGGAGGCAGGTCAGGTGGTCTGGTATTCCCATCTCTTTTTAAGAATTTTCCACAGTTTTTTGTGATCCACAGTCAAAGGCTTTCACATAGTCAATAAAGCAGAAGTAGATGTTTTTCTGAAACTCTCTTGCTTTTTTGATGATCCAACAGATGTTGGCAACTTGATCTCTGGATTGTCTTTTTAGCAAGGCACTTCTGTGAATATGTCTCCCCGCTACACACACTCCTTCTCCTGGTAGCTCCCTTTCTCATTCCCTTCCCAATTTTAATATTACTGCCACATCAAGCATATCAGAATGAATCTCTCATATTTTAAAAATCCTAGAATCTAAAGCCAATGCTGAACAGGGAAAGGATGAAGTAAAGATGCTCTCTATATAACACCATGACTTTTAACATGATAGAGCTGAGTCTGGGGCAAAAATATACGACCAATGTTCAATAAGCTGAAGAAGACCCATTCTGTCCTAAGATGAGAGCCCAGGATAGAGAGTGGAGTTGGTGGACATCACATAGGATGTAGGCTAAGTGGGGTTTGAGGCTTTAGAGGTTCTTAAGATAAGCCAACAAACAAAAGGATAATGATTCTCTGGCAAGAAATGTTTTAAAAATACATGAGTAGTTGAAGAGGTTGTGGCAGGTGGCTTGACAGGAAAAAAACTGAGCCTTCCTGCTGTGTAAGAAGGATTCTTCTCTTCCCTTAGGGATGAATTATGTTTGCCACTCAATGTACATCTTCAGTGTTTGCGGGATTATATAACTATAATCATGGTATTCTTGCAGAGTATTCCCCTGGAGGGGGTGCCTGAGTGATTAATCACCAAACAGAATCCAAAGAAGTGGACAGAGCCAGTAAACTCAGAAAGCCTTAGTCATTCACTACCTTTGGAAGATCACAATCATCTCTTTTTGCAAGTGAACTGAGAACATTTTCCTCCAACAGAAAGAACTCAGTGGATGACCCTGAAATGGACACAAATGTGAACACAGAAAAAGGAGATGATGCTTTCTTCTGATGTAGGAGGAAGTGAATGTGGAACAGGCAAGAGCCAAGGAGAGGAGATGTATTAGTTTTCAATTACTGCATAACAAATTACCACAAATTTAGCAGTTTAAAACAGCACCCATTGTTTAGTTCATAGCATGGGTCAGAAGTCTGGCACGATGTGGATGGGTTCTTTGCTCAAGGTATCCCAGAATGAAATAGAGGTAATGACCATATTTTCTTATTTGGAAGCTCTGGAGAAGAATCCATGTCCAAGCTCATTCTTGTTGGTCAAATTCAGCTGCCTGTGGTTGGAGGAACGAGGTTCCCTACTCCTTGTTGGCTATCACCCAGGGAATGCTCTCCCACTCTCCTTGCCATGTGGTTTCTTCCATCATCACTTGGTGTTTTAAAGTCAGCAAATCCTTCTCATGCTTTCAATCTCTGACTTCCTTTCTCTCACCTCTAGATCCAGATTTAAAAGTCAAAGTCCACAGAGATTATTTCCCTGCCTAAAGGTCAACTGATTTGGAACCTTAATTATGAGTGCAAAATCCTTCCACAGCAACATCTAGAGTAGTGTTTGAATACCTGAGAAAATGTATGTGTACACCAAGGGCCAGGAATCGTGAGGGCTTTTTAGAATTCTGCCTACCACAGGAGAAACCTGCTATCTGGCCTCATGGTTTCAGGTGAGACCATGGCATCCTGGTTTAGAAAAACAGGGAAAGAACCAGTGCAAACCAAAACACTTAGAGAGAGAAAAGGGGTTCTTGAACAATGGCAAAGTTTTCAAGGCTTTACATTCACAAAGAACTCTAGATTTGTACTAGCAGTGCATGGATCTGTCTAACATTCATTCTATGATCTACAGCAGAGTCAGGAATGAGGCAGGAAGGAACCTGGAGGTGGCTCTGCCAACACACACAAAGCACATAGTAGGGTGCTAAGTAAGGATCTGCTGAAAGAACGAAGCTCAGTTGGGGGCAAACATTAATTAATGCTAGAATTACAAATCTAAACCTACCATATTTCTATGCTCTGTCTTGCTTCCATTTCCCTAAGTTTGTTAAAAAAAAAAAAAAAAAAAAAGCCTGAGCTAAGGCTTTTTCCCACTTCTCCATTAGAATGTTAACAGTGCCCAGTGTTCCTCTGATGGCCAAGCACGCCAGTGGCAAGGACAATGTTGCAAGAAGGATGATTCAGGGATGGCCATTCACACCTGAGCTTCAGCTCCACACCGTCTGTCCAACTATATCATGGTTAATCAAATTAGGCCTTGATAAATAAGGAAAGAGAGAAGGGGAAGTGATAACATTTGAACATCTCCTGTGTTCCAGACACTTCACGTAAGTTCTTACACAATTCTCATACTCAACTTATGAAATGGGTATTATTTCTAATGAGGAAATGAAGGCACAAAGATGGGATGTGAAATCTAGGTCTTTCTTTCAGAGCCCCAACCACTGTTCCAATCTTGTTGTATGTACAGTTAACTTGTAATGATTTCTTTCATAGTCTTTTAAGTTTAGATTCATCTTTCACTGACTCTAGGTTTCATCTTTCCTACTTTTCTTACTTGAACTTTGAATTCCCAACTTGATCAATCCCTACTGAGGCATGATCCTCCAAAACCACCAGTCTAGTTAGCTTTTATTCTTCTGTCGAGTTAATTTTCAAGTGACTGCCTAAAGGCCCAATAAGATTACTGATACTGGAGTAGAAATTTTTTACCTGGATAACGTTCTCTTATTTCTAGTGATTCACCTTTTCTTTGGGGACCAGAGAGAGGCTTATGAGCTTGAGTCTCTTCTGCCCAGTGAGGTTCTCTTTTCTCCACTCACAAGGCCCCTCAACACCAGATACATTCTGTAGAGCCAGGCAAACGACCCAAGAGACTTATTCACATGTACCCTTCAGGGATTTACAGTCTATATTTTAAAGTGAAAAACCCCACAAAAAAGACAAGTTTACAGAGGGAGACATGAAACCAACACCAAGGGATGTGTCATTCTGGGGTCTGGTCAGTCTCTCAGTGTGCACTGCACTGTACCAGCATTAGGGAAAATTAAGTGAGAAAAACATGACAACAGCCCAGGGACACTTCTACCTAAATTTTGTGATTACGTTTTAAGTGCTCTCTGTCACAGATATCATAAACTGATTAAATCATTTCATGCCTGACCCCTACTGACTATGCTAAGTGAAAAGAGAGGGCTATTAATAACTACCCATTTCTGACAGCTGCCCAGGGGCAATGCTGCCTTTTGCAGCAGTGAAATGACTCCCCAGCTCACTTACTGAATGCTGAATATTGATTCATATTATGAGTGTTGTCAAACACAGAGTGCAGTGCTGCAGATCCGTAGTGGCAGGTCATCAGGAATAGCATTAGCAAATGTCAGGTCAGGAATCAAAGGCCTGCTGGACTCTTTAGGGATGAGATTTATCGATTCCATAAAACGTGAAACAGATCAAGTACTAGTGATGATGGAAATGGTCGTGGCAGAATGAGGCTGAGCCCGCTCTGATGTAGACCTCAGGACAGATGAGGCACACAAGTGACCACGAAGAAAATGCTCAAAGTTGGAATGCCTGGTACAAGGACAACTGCAGCTTTGGGCTAAGGAGATTTTAGGGCTAAATGTCAGACCTCAGATGTGAAACTAGTCAAAGGTGTATGGGGGCTGTGTGTATTGGGGGTGTGTGTCTGTGTGTCCTAGCAGTCTGTGTTTTCAATAGGCAAATCTGTAAGAATATGATTAGATGCCAGTGAACATGACGCGCATAAGATAATTCTTTACATATGTAAAAGGTGCAATTTGTTATTTTACTGACATATCCTTTTGAAGATACTTAAAATATATCTAGTTTCTAGACTTCCCTCATTACAGTTAATTTTTGAATCAAATGCTCTATTATTCCACAAGGTATCCATTAAAACTGTGCCTTTATAATTCCATTCTCCCTCTAGTCCCTTCATCTTGGTAAGTTTTTAAAAAATGCCCTGGACTAGAAATCAGAATACTAGATTCTTTTAATCCTTCTTCTGCCACTTATCTTGTGACCTTAGGCAAGTCACAACCTCCCTGTATCACAATTCTTCTCTTGCCAAAAAAAAAGAAAATGAAAATCAATCAAACAAAAACTATATGTGTACTAGTTCTGCAAAAAGGTTTTGTAGAGAGGATCAATAACAGATCAAAGTTTCATGACAGAGTGAAGGGTACATGTATTATCACTCATCTTAATGTTCTCAATACCCAATTAAGTGACTAGATCTTAATAGTGATTTACTTTCTAATTTAGTTAAATAAAAGATGGATATACTCTGAGACTGTAAAGGTTTACTAAAGTGTATGTTGCTTTTATTATTATGTGTTTACTTTCTTTTTTTTAATGTGTTTACTTTCTAAGTATGCAGTACTTATTCTAGCATCACTGAAAAATGCTTTGTCTGGTTTTTTTTTTATTATTATTATTGAAAATACAGTTGATTTACAATGTTGCATTAGTTTCAGGTCTACAGCAAAGTGATTCAGCTACACACACACACACACACACACACACATATATATTCTTTTCTAGATTCTTTTCCATGATAGGTTATTATAAAATATTGAATATAGTTCCCTGTGCTATACCGTAGGTCCTTGTCAGTTATTTATTTTATATATAGTAGTGTGCATCTGTTAATTCTAAACTCCTAATTAATCCCTCCCCACCTTTTCCCTTTGGTAACTTGAGCTTGTTCACTGGAAATTCTTGAAACTCATATTGCTAAAGGGGGTTTGCAGAAGCCATACTTTGCTTTCACCTCTTCAAAAGCGCAAACCACAAAGCCTTCCTTAATTTTGCCCCATACTGTGATGGAGCCTTGAGCTTTACATCAGGGAAAGCTAACAGCTTCGAAGTTCTAATTCTGTTTATTATATTCCAATAGGTAAATATAAGTTGGTTGTTATTTACAGCTTGAAAGAGTTTCTGCTCTCTACAGAAAAAATGCTTCTGACCACTGTAACATGTCCTCATTGATTAGCTTTTATCTACAAAATGCATTTCAGAAAAGTAAACGATCCTTTAAAAAAATTTTATAAAAACCTCATCATTCTTGGATTATAGCAGCTCATCTTTTTTTAATTTTTAAGAAAAAATTATAGTTTATTTTTGCTTTGCTTCAGCCTTACTTAAATTTTATACTTTCCTCTGATAAGAAGAGAAAGAAAAAAAATGGTATTAGGATCTCATTGCCTGCCCATCAAAGGATCACTCTGGTCTTGTTTTAAGTGGGCTGATGAGAGAAGATGAACAGGTGCTACAGGTTACTCAGCTGTCCTAAAATTAAAGATTGATATTTTTCCTCTTGTTCTATTAGCAGACCTTTAGTGACACGTTAGCACTGGATAATGGTTGCAGCAGTTTAAGCCTCATGCTGTGATTTTTAACAGAAAGCCTGGCTACAGCAGCAAACAATGACATCTCCCCAAAGCCAGTAACCTAATAAGGAAGCATTTGCAGCCTTAGGCAGCTTGACTAAACAGCAAGAGAAATCTGACTTCCAATGTACTGACTCCACTTTAAAGACAATGGCCTGGCTTAATTAACACTGTATTCATTTGTAACTCAATCAATTTAGAATTTTTGTCCTTTAACCATTGACTCTGCCGGCTTATAAAGAAAAAGAAGGCTCAAGCTGCTGAAAATCCTTCTTGATTTGTATAAACAGGCATTTCTGAAACAGCAATAGAATATATAACCCTTGAGCTAATTGCTAGATTTCCCAACTGCCTGGTAACCATAAAACCATATTTTAAATAAGAAGAAAATTTCATTGACTACTTTAGGAATAAATATGGGATATATTTAATACAATACAAAAACTGAAATTATTTTTGCATACCCTTCTTCTTAGGGGTACTAAATTAAAAATATCAAGCCTTACCCCAAACATATCTATTTCAAATTATTATCTCCAACACCAAGTGTTGCCAACAGAAGCTAACTGATTATGTCTAGTGTACTTACAGGATTTCATCAACTTCATTTGGCCTATTTTAGCCTCTTTGCTTTGGTGTGACCAATATATACACCTTGAAATTAAAATAAATGCTAACTCAGATTATTCATCTACATTGATTTTCATTTTTGAAACAGAACAGTCAACAAGTAAAGTTAATTAGATAAGACTAGACTAAAATGGTCTTCCCTCGTGACTCAGACGGTAAAGAATCTGCCTGCAGTGCAGGAGACCCAGGTTCAATCCCTGTGTTCAAAGATCTTCTGGAGAAGGGAATATTTTTGCCTGGATAATTCCATGGACAGAGGATCCTGGCAGACTACAGTCCATGGGGTCGCAAAGAGTTGGGACATGACTGAGAGACAGGGATACTACTACTGAGACTAAAATAGTACTACAGATACACAGGAGTGTACTCTATTTCTCTAGTTTAAGAGAAATAAAATATATGATTATTGCACTGGGTTGATTATATTGTGTAAATATTTGGTAAAGATTAGAATTTGCTGCTTCGTAAAAATAATTCCCTGAAAAATCTTTTCATTCCACAAAATTAGGCACTAAGAAAATAATATAGCTTATGAGAAGAGTGGTTCACACCACTCAACACTTTTAACCAGAGAATAAAATGAAAATAATAACAATCCTAATAGAAAGACAAACATAGTTCACCTCTGAGGATATCTGCACTTAGAACAGTCAATTCTTTACAGCCTTAAACCTTGAGGCTCATGCTTCCTCCTTCTAAATATAGGTCCTAGAGGGTGTTTGAGTCTAAAGAGATCATTTTCATTAAAAATGAAAAGTATGAATAATACAGAGCAGAGCATTCTCCATTAACTTACTGTTTTAATATACAGAAAATGTCTTTGCAGCCTCTTCTACACATGCAGCTACACCAGGTGACTTATCACAGTGAAAGGAATAGAGGTTCATAAAGTCACTAAATGAGCCACTTATTTGCACCAAAGGAAGGCACTTCTATAGATTTTTAGGTTTTATCCTGAGGTCGTCATAAAGTGATCAGGTTTTCTTTTTAACTGGGAGAAAATGACTTCAAAGATTAATCAAAAAATGGGAAAATCACCCATAAGTCAACACAATTTCCACGTGTTATTCCTATTTCATTCCCCTATTTACCAACTAATAAGAGAAAATTTGCATCAAAGAAATTGTATGCATCAAAGAAATCATGTTCTGTATGATAATAATAAAGGAAATGGGGCTTTTCAAAGCTAATGAAGGTAGGGAATAGAGGAGGAAGGGAAATGGAGTCCAGGATCTCTAACCTGGTACCAGGATCTCCACCATCCACCATTAGTTTGGGTTTCCAGTTTGAACTCCCAAACACAGCTCTCCAAGTGAAGCCACCTTGGATTGACCTTTTATTTAGTCCTTGCCTCACACATTTGTTGGGGCTCAGGGAAGGCCACCTCAGATATTGATTATTTTGAGTTCAAGTTATTTAAGAAGTGGCCACTACAAGTGGGACATTTGACCCTCCTCTCTGTCTCCCTTGAAAGCAGGAAATAAGTCTATCACGAAAGGTGTGCTCCCTGCATCTGAAGGTATCACCAGAGGTAGGAAATGTGGGCTAGCAGCCTGTATAAACAAAACTTGTTACTTCTTTAACTCACCACCCCAACCTCAAATTCTGTTTAGATTCATCACTAACTAAGCACCCCAAACCTAAGTTTCTCTGTCCTGTCAATTTCTCACAAATTTATTGTTTGTCTAAAAAGCATGAAAGTTACCTGCTTTGGCCACTTCTTAGGTCCCATTTCTATGTGACCCCCATGCAAGAATTAAAATGTTTCTTTTTCTCCTATTCATCTGTCTTATGTCAATTTTATTATTAGTGCAGCCACAATAACTTGAGGGAGACAGGGGGAAATTTCTCCACCCAGGCACATTCCGTAACTGCTCTCCTGAGACTACAGACTCTGAATACCATGCCTGCTACTAGGCCCGGCAGTGGTCCTCTTCCATGAACCCCTCTCCTACTTCCTCCTCTGATCTTTTGTCTTACAACTGACTCATTTAGTTCCTTCTATATAATGCCTTGACTTCCCAAGCAAGTTTATATATATATATATATATGTGGAGATAGAAAGAGAAGAGAAAGAGAGATAGAAAATCTTACCTCCTTAGATAAACTCTTGGCAATTTGAGGTCTTCATTTTCTTCTTTGCCTTTTTATCTTTTTGTAATCCCCACGTGCCTCACCATGTTTATGCATTATAACAGCTTAATAAGTATTTGTTCCAGATTTTTTAGCTGATTTTTGAGGACTTTATATAGAATTGTATAGTGACCACTTTACATTTGGTAAGTATGCTCCAAAAGACTGGAAAAAAGTTATGCATAGAACAGTATCTAAAAATAATTTATACATACAGACTTAGGTTTGAACTGATTATATTCACAGAGCTAAGGATGTGGCTACTTTCAGAGGCTATTGAAACAGGAATCTTTGTACAAATATACATGTATATACAAATTTTAAAATTCAGTAAGGTAGGATTATAAAATTATATGCAGATACTAGTAGTCTTTAAATACACATATGAACTTCCCCAACAGCTCAGCAGGAAAAGAATCTGTCTGCTATGCAGGAGACACAGGTTTGATCCCTGGGTTGGAAAGATCCCCTGGAGGAGGGCATGGTAACCCACTCCAGTATTCTTGCCTGGAAAATTCCATGGACAGAGGAGCCTGGCCAGCTACAGTCCATAGGGTCCCAAAAGAGACATGACTAAAGGGACTGAGCATACACACACATAATGATAACCAATTCAAGGATATAATGGTAGAGAAAAGCCCCTCTTAGGGAAAAAGATAAAATATAAATAAGGTTTACAAGAAATGTGCAAAATTTATGTAAGAAAAACTTTAAAATACTCCTGAAAAAACCCAGAGTAAACTTGAACAAATGGAAAGCCATCCCTTACACTTGGACAGAATGATTCAACTTCATAAAGAAAGACATCTGTTTTCGCTAGTTAATTGATAGACTCAGTGCAATCTCAATAAAACAGTAACAATTTTTTATGGAACTAGATAAGTTGCTACTAAAATTTGTATTAAAAAAACATGTAAGTTTAGTCAGAAAAACTTTGGGGGGGAAAAAGCTATGAGATGGGACTAGCTATATCAGATACTAAAACATAAAACAAAGCCTCTACAACTAAAACCGTATGGCAGGAAAGTGAAGAAGAACTAAAGAGCCTCTTGATGAAAGTGAAAGAGGAGAGTGAAAAAGTTGACCTAAAAATCAACATTCAGAAAACAAAGATCATAGCATCTGATCCCATCACTTCATGGCAAATAGAAGTGGAAACAATGTAAACAGTGAGAGACTTTATTTTTGGGGGCTCCAAAATCACCACAGATGGTGACTGCAGCCATGAAATGAAAAGACAGTTGCTCCTTGGAAGAAAAGCTATGACCAACCTAGACAACATATTAAAAAGCAGAGACATTACTTTGCCAACAAAGGTTCATCTAGTCAAAGCTATGGTTTCTCCAGTAGTCATATATGGATGTGAGAGTTGGACCATAAAGAAGGCTGAGTGCTGAAGAATAGATGCTTTTGAACTGTGGTGGTGTTGGAGAAGACTCTTGAGAGTCCCTTGGACTGCAAGGAGATACAACCAGTCCATCCTAAAGGAGATCAGTCCTGGGTGTTCATTGGAAGAACTGACGCTGAAGCTGAAACTCCTATACTTTGGCCACCTGATGCAAAGAACTGACTCATTTGAAAAGACCCTGATGCTGGGAAAGATTGAAGGCAGGAGAAGAAGGGGATGACAGAGGATGAGATGGCTAGATGGTATCACCGACTCAACGGACATGAGTCTGAGTAAACTCTGGGAATTGGCAATGGACAGGGAGGCCTGGTGTGCTGCAGTCCATGGGGTTGCAAAGAGTCAGACATGACTGAGCAACTGAACTGAACTGAACAATTAAAACACTGTGATACTGAAACATGAACAGACAGACCAATGGAACAGAATAAAAGATCCAGAAGTAGACCAAGTACATATAAAATTAGTATATATAAAAAAGTGTTACGTCAGATCACTGAGATAAAGATGGACTTTTCAGTAAATGGTGCTTATAATTATTATCGAAGGGTTAATCAGAAAAAAGACAGAATTAGAAACATTGGAATTAGAAATTAGAATTAGAATTATTTTGCATTATACAGAAGCATAAACTTCAAATGGATCAGCAGTTTAAATATGAAAAATTACACCATGTAAACAGTGTAAGAAAACATGGGTAAATTCCTTTATAACTGGAGTGTAGGGAAAGAATAACAATGACTCAAAATCCAGATATAATATAAAAAAATTTTTGAAAATCTGACTGCATAAAAGTTAACAAAAATTAAACTTCTGCAGAGCAAAAAAAGAAACTCACAAGCACTATAGCAAAATAAATTGGTAGAAACATCTATAACACACATAAAAGATTCTTAAAAATTGAGAGGAGAAGGGCTTCCCGGATGGCTCAGCAGGTAAAGAATCCGCCTGCAATGCAGAAGACGCAGGAGACACGGGTTGGATCCCTGGGTCAGGAAGATCCCCTGGGGAAGGAAATGGCAACCCACTCCAGTATTCTTGCCTGGGAAATCCCATAGACAGAGGAACCTGGCAGGCTACAGTCCAAAGGGTCACAAAGAATAAACAATTGAACAACAAAGCATGAAGGGAGAGAAAGACCTAAAATCACATTTACATTAGGTAGATAGATGGACAGACAGACATCTCTTAAATACATGAAAATATGTTCAACTTAACTCATAATAAAATAAATATAAATTAAAACTACACTGAGATAGCATTTCTCACCTATTGCATTGGCTGCAATTAAAAGGTTTGAGCAAATTTGGTGGCAAGGCTGAGGGAAAGCAGGCACTCTCATATACTGCTGGTGAAAATGGAAGCTAGACCAACCCTTACAGAAGGGAATTTGGCAATATGTAATACAACTAGGGGCAAGAGGAGAAGGGGACGACAGAGGATGAGATGGCTGGATGGCATCACCGACTCGATGGACATGAGTTTGAGTAAACTCCGGGAGTTGGTGATGGACAGGGAGGCCTGGCGTGCTGCGATTCATGGGGTCGCCAAGAGTCACACACAACTGAGTGACTGAACTGAACTGAACTGAATACAACTAGATTTGCATTTACCTTTTCACCCACCAGTCCTACTTTTCAGAATTCAACTCACCCTAAAGAATTTAATCCATTGAATAAAACAATTCATGAGTCCACATTGAACTATTAAAACACACATGATGTGGTTGTCACTCAGTCACTCAGTCATGTCCAACTCTTTGTGACCCCATGGACTGCAGGCCTCCAGGCTCCTCTGTCCCTGGAATTCTCCAGGCAGGAATACTGGAGTGGGTTGCCATTCCCTTCTCCAGGGGATCCTCTCAACCCAGGGATGGAATCTGGGGTCTCCTGCATCGTAGGCAGATTCTTTACCATCTGAGTCACAACACATACAAATTTACGTACCTACATAAGAGAGAGAAAATAGGAAATTCTTCCTTTCAATAGAATATCAACCAACAAATTTAGAAGGAATGATTTGAATAGTAGTTCAGTAGTTGCAGCTCATGGGCTCAGTAGCTCCAGGGCATGTGGGATCTGAGTTCCCAGACCAGGAACCAAACCAAGTCCCCTGCACTGCAAGACAGATTCTTCACCCACCCTCCCCACCCATCCCCCCTCCCCCCCCCCACCCCGCCACAGTGAAGTCCCTAAATTTCCTGATCTTGATAACTGTCCTGTGGTTATACAGGGGAATAATCTTGTCCTTAGAAAATTCACAATGAAATACTTAAGAGTAAAGGGATACCACATCAGCAATTTACTCATAAGACAGACAATATATAAGAAGACAAATAAGTATTAGATATAGATATAAAAAGATAAGATATATATAGAGAGTTGTTATATTTATATAAAGATTACATGCATATATACAGAGAAAGAAAGAATGTTAAAGTGAACAGAGCAAAATATGACTGGTATTTCTAAGTTAAAGGATATAGGAATTCCAGTAAAGGGTATGAAATTTTTCTCTAAGCTTGAAGCTAAAAAGTTGTTAAAATATGTATATAAATACATAATTCTTTGGGGGGAGGCGGTGGAGAAGGTGTATATGAGTATAAAAACATGGCCCACATAGTTCTTCCCTGGGGAGGGTATGCAGACAACCATCATTTCCCAGTGAGAGACTCAGGCTCAGTTAGAAGATAAATGGGGCCCAAAACGTGGTGAAGTTTGAATGATAAAATATATGACCATTCCACAAACAACAAACTATGTCTTTCAATTTTGTAATGGCTTTTATTTTATTTCTTCTTCTTTTCTGAGCTTATTGAAACTCATGTTTCATTTTCTTCAGTTGAATCACTATAGCCTTTTTTGTATAATAATTACACATCGTCAGTTCAGTTCTGTTCAGTCGTTCAGTCTTGTTCAACTCTTTGAGACCCCATGGACTGCAGCACATCAGGCTTCCCTGTCCATCACCAACTCCTGGAGCTTGCTCAAACTCATCCATCGAGTCAGTGATGCCATCCAACCATCTCATCCTCTGTCGTCCTCTTCTTCTCCTGCCTTCAATCTTTCCCAGCATCAGGGTCTTTTCCAATGAGTCACTTCTTCGCATCAGATGGCCAAAGTATTGGAGCTTCAGTTTTAGCATCAGTCCTTCCAATGAATATTCAGGACTGATTTCCTTTAGGATTTGATCTGGTTTGATCTCCTTGTAGTCCAAGGGACTCTCAAGAGTCTTCTCCAACATCACAGTTCAAAAGCATCAATTCTTCAGCGCTTAGCTTTCTTTATAATCCAGCTCTCATACCCATACATGACTACTGGAAACACCATAGCTTTGACTATACAGACCTTTATCGGCAAAGTAACGTCTCTGCTTTTTAATATGCTGTCTAGGTTGCATATCTTATTATATCTTCTATGAACTGTCATTATTTATTTGCATGCTAGGTTTCCCCAATACGCACTAAGTTCCATTAGGGCAGGCACATTGTCATTTTCATTTCATGAACCAAATATGGAACCTGACATGTGTAAGAACTCATTAAATGTTTGTGGCACAAGTCTAAGTGTATTCCAAGTGCTGTATCATCCAAGCAGGTATTCAAACTTTTGAATTTCTGCATTCCTTCTAACCTGTTGTTCCTACTGTATTAACTATTTTCTTTTTTTACATCAACAGACCATCAGGTTTGCTTTTGAATTCACATGTCAACATAATCTATATGTGATAATATTAACAATTGTGATTTTCTTAGACATTTGAAGACAGTAACTTTGATCAACAAAACTGCTTATTTTTCCAACATATTGATACTTCAAAACCAAATAGCTCACCTATCTCTATGCTGTAAGTATCAGTATTATTTTTCAGTGACTCATTGATTAAGATATTGATAAAAAGTGAAATGGTTGGCAAGAAGCCATCCATATATGGAAAATGCATATACATACACATATACTATACATAGGACTGTAGAAAAGCACTACAAAGAATAGAATCAAGAGTTTTAATTCTAAACTACTTTTGACATGACATTTGTTTTAAATTGAATAGTCCCTATAAATATACTTTCCTGCCTTTTACTTTCTAATGCTTAAACTCTTATAGAAGTTGTCTTAAAACAATGATCCAGCACTCCTCCTCCCCCCAAACGCAGAAATTTTGGCTTTTACAACGCCCTCAAAAATATCTGGCTAACTTTTTTTTTTAAAGGGAATCTGTATGTAACTGAAAAAATATAAGAAAATTCTCATGATATTCAAAGGTTTATCAAAACCATCATGACATAGGCAAATTTCAAATAAAATAGATACCTGTACATATCAAGGAGATTTGTGGTATTACTATTTATTAAACATAAAATAGATATTTGTTCATGCTAAGTTGTCTGACTCTTTGTGACTCCATGGACTGTAGCCCACCAGGCTCCTCTGTCCATGGGGTTTCCCAGGCAAGAATACTGGACAGGGCTGACATTTCCTTCTCCAGAAGATCTTCCTGGACCAAGGATCAAACCTGTCTCCTGCATTGGCAGGTGGATTCTTTGCCACTGAGCTATCAGGAAAGCCCAAAATAGACATATACATGATGTTTAAAAAAAAAAATCATAAAATAGGAAGTCCTAAGAAAAAAAGGATATATGATTGGAACCAAAACACTAGCTCCTATGACTAATAATGCTATTGCCTCTGATAAACTATGAATATGTCAGTTGTGTTTCTCATTCAAATGAAATTTTGTTATTCACTCCAGCACAACAATGGTGGGCTATCAGCCAGGACATTTAAAGAAACTTAAAACAGCTGGACTGTACAAAGAAATTCTTTATAATGTGGTTGAGCAATCTCAAATTATAAATACTATAGTAAACAAGGAAATTTTGAAAAGGAAAATAATATAAAATATTGTATAAGTAGAGACATATTATTTCCAGGATTTAAACTCTATGTAACCCTGCTGTATTGGACCCACTATTTAAGAGGAGACTAGCTAAGAATTGGGCTTAATTCTTAATCTTAAAAACCAAGTGGAACAAAAACTATTAAAATTCCTTGAACTAATCTTTATAGAAATAGGTTTATTAACAAAGCTACCCAACAGTACAGTTCAGAGGAAAAAAATTGATCCTCAGTTTATCTTGAGACTAGAAAATGAGATTTTTATAAGCCATATATTTATAAAAAAAAGTCAGTCTCTGTTCTTTATTCATATATCTCTCTCTATATATATATATAATATATAATCTGCCTGCAATGCGGGAGATCTGGGTTCAAACCCTGGGTCAAGAAAATCCCTTGGAGAAGGGAATGGCTACCCACTCTAGTATTCTTGCCTGGAGAATTCCATGGACACAGAGGAGCCTGCCGGGCTATAGTCCATGGAGTCACAAAGAGTTGGACATGACCAAGTGACTAACACACACACACATACACACATACACATATATATCAGGCCCCCAGCAACTTCATACACATGATGGAGAATGTCTTTGTCATCATCTCTTGTTCTCTCTAAGGCCATCACAATATTAAATTATTAATAATAATTTTAAAAAACAACCTAGGCCTGGAAATACTGTGTCATGGTCAGAATTTAACAAATACTTCCACACATTAAAATTTTAGAAAGATTTTAAAAAATAAGAATTTAAATGATTTCTTAAAATACATCAGATACCCTTCCCTTTCCTTATCTCTAATATGTAAGATAGGTGCATTGGGAAGGAACATCACCCATGACCATCAAAAACACTAAATCATTCATTAAGTGAAATGTGTCCTGTGGTGATATTGCATGTACTTTGGCCCTTTAAGGACCTTAAAAGTATTGAGTTGGAGAAAATACATTGACTGAACACTGACAAAGTACAGTGCAGTTAGAATCATTCACATCAAACACATCATCAGGGATCGTCTAGATAAAATGCCAACAATGTAGCTAATCTTTTTGGTTAAACAATGCTTTTAGAAGTGTCTTAAGAGCTAAAATGAATATCTAGAAATTCTTTCAAATGCTATAAGGCCATTAGTAGACCAGCACATTTGTCAACAATTTAATTCAATATTTTTAAGTCATCTCAAAGTCACATAGTGGTGGATTTTTTTGTTTTCAAAGCATCACACTTGTTATTGATATGCTATGTAACAGATAATACATTCTGAATTTTTCTTTGTTTATTAACAAGCCCTTGTAATTAACTTGCTTTTAAATCATAAGTATGATACTATTTTAATTTCCCTCACACACTCTACCCTATCATTTGAAATCACATTAAGCTGACTCTTAGAAGGCCACCTGGTGTAACACTATGACATTGAAGGGAGCTGTTCTGGTATGCAGGAAACACTGACAGTCTTCTGTGCTAAAATCCATTTCTCTAACTGATGACAGAACTAGGGGAAATTAATTTTTGCTATTCATAAATACCTGACAGGTTTAATGTAAATGTTTTGAAAAAGACCTCAGCATATGCTGCACATATATTATATATGCAGCACTACACTGGAATATTGTGTTTGAAACCCATTCAATTTCAAGATCACTACTGCTGAAACTGTTGAAATTTCTCAAATTACTCACAGATTGCAATTTTCTCCATATACATGTAAATAACAACAGAAGTCCCCATGAAACCTTTCAGTCACTGGAAAAATCAGCAATTTGACACTTAGGACAAATTTCCTTGATAGAAAATACGATGAAAACGCAGGTAAACCTGACAAATCACTGAGCATTAGTCTGGCTCCCCTCCTATGGTCAGAGCCAAAGAACTTATTCAGAGACTGTGCTCCTGTTCAAGTTACGGAAGGGCTGCTACAGAACGGCTCTCACCTTAGAAATAACCCTAGCCCAAAGCAGATGACTTGGACTTCTTTTATAATGGCAAATATGTAACCACTCCTTAGGATACCATATATAGCCCCAGAGATACACACAGATACATACATTTAAGTATATATGCATAATAAAGGCCCTGTGCAGATTCAGTCCACATTATGTATCAGACATATTCCTGGAAAGACCATGTTTAACTACACAGAAAGTTCTTTATTTATTAAATTCTATGGGGGAAAACCATTTGAAATGGAACCACCCTTAATGGATCCAATTTTTAAATTTTATGTTTATTTCCAAGTTTGAGTACCAAATAGAATAATAACTGCCATGGATTGAAACACATTAAATAGGTTAAAAATCTATGCATTCATATTGATACTAAAAATAAAACTAAATATAACCTGGTTGGTCTCCTTTGGAGCATGCGAGTGAAAACAGATAGATAAAGGGAAAGAAATCAAGCATTTAAATCTGCCTTTCCTATATTAACCACACTACAGGTTACCAGTAAGGAAAAGTTTCTCTTTATGGAAGTATTTCAGCAAATAAATGAAGAAAAATAAAGGCATTAGAATATCACCACTCTGCCAGTCCCTAATGAAATAATGGCCACTAATATCACAAAACAGCAATATCCATTTACTAGGTTTAAATGAAAATGCAGAATACCACCAATGGAATATTCTTGCCAAAAAAAAAAGAATCTGAATCAGATGAGACAGAATTTTCAAGCCCTGGTGTCTAGTTTATTTATTTACCATATATGTACGGGCACTGAGCATACAGCAGTAAACAAGGTAGACTTAGTGTTCCCCAAGGAGCTTCTCTCTCTGTTTCCCTGGTGGCTCAGAAACATGTCTGCAATGCAGGAGACCTGGGTTAGATCCCTGGGTTAGGAAGAGCCCCTGGAGGAGGAAATGGCAACCCACTCCAGTATTCTTGCCTGGAAAATTCCATGGATGGAGGATCCTGGCGGGCTACAATCCATGGGGTTGCAAAGAGTGGGACACGACTGAGCGACTAACACTTTCACTTTCAAGGAGTTTCTACCCAAACAAGGGAAGTAGACAATGTAAATAGCTACATAAATGTTTAAAGTGTTAGACTAGGACAAGTAATGGGTGTTACTGCAAGTGCATGGCAGAAGAATCTAAAGACCATTAAGTTTGCATTGACATTTTAAATTATTGCAGATTTTTGTGAGATAGGCAATTTGAGTTATTGAAAATGCTATTTTAAAATTTCCATTCAAATTCACATGCGCCATCCTGACTCGAGTTCATTTCCAAATTTAAAAATTTCTCCTTTTTTTTGCAAAGGCACTGTCTCCTTAATGGATTATCAGCTTAAAGTTTTAACTATTAAGCTGATTACTGATTATGTATCTGCTACCTAGATGGGTCCTAGTTTATTTCATACAATATAAATTGGTACAGGTTCAAACAATATGAAACAAGCAAAGCATAAGCTTAAAACAATGATATATGAGTGTTGATAACATTCTACTTCCCCACTAGCATGCATGACTGACAAATGACTCAATTAAGAGCTTAAGAAATGGGTGCCATAAACCTGTGCTTTTCTATACTCATGGAATACTCACAGTCTTCTGGTCAATACACTTCCCCTAATTCCAGTCACATTTTAAGTGATTTGCACTGACAAGAAGGTCTGTGTGAGGCTGGCAGTTTCCTTCTCTCATTTATTCCAGAAATACCATGTACTGGCTACCCTGGGGCAACTGGGGAGTCCAAATGGCTTCTCATATTTTATCTCCCTGGAAGCTAAAACAACAGCCTATATATTGCTTTATAAGAATTTCTTTCAACTTTACTCCTTACTGATACGGTGCACTTGCAGGATGAAATGCTCTCCAACATTCATTCTAGCTTTTTATCCTGTTTATTTCTCCATTGTCTTCTTGTCCTCTTTTCAGATTTTACAACTTGAGATATGTTATAGATTTCAGACTGTCTTTAGGCCAACAACCAGAGAACAACAACAATAGAAAGTGAAAACAGATACTAAGGGATGCCCAGAACATATTGCTATATGATGAAGAAAATAATGAGGGAGAAGGAAAGAGGAAGAGAAGCAGAGGAAGGAAAAAGGAGGAAAAGAAAGACAAAGAAGCAGCAGGAAGAAAAAGAAAGAGGAAGAAGATGAGAAAAATAAGTAGGAGAAGACCATTAGCAAAAGCAAGCCAATAATAACAATACCACCTTTGGATAGAAATGCTCTCATCCTAATAAAATATATAATATCAGGACCTCCCTCATGGCCCAGTGGCTAAGACTGTGCTCCCAATGTAGGGGGCTAGGGTTCATTCAGTCCCTGGTCAGGGAACTAGATAGATCCCACAGGCTGCAACTAAAGATTCTCCATGCTGCAACTAAGACCCGGCACAGCCAAATACATAAATAAATACTAAAAATAAAATACATAATATCTTGAAAACTGCAATTTGGTCCTGGAACAAGAAACTCCTGAATAAGGCATGGCCATGGGTCAAAGCCTGAGGTGTTAGAGGGAAGTTATTAGACCACAGAGCCAGACTGTATTACCCCTCGAATTTTATCATCCCTGGGGTAATTTTAAAACATGAACCCCAAATTCTTTGACATTCTTCCCATCAAGAGGCGCATTCTATATCCCCTTTCCTTGAATGTGGGCAGGCTTGTGACTGCTTCAACTAATAGAGTTGGGTGATTTCTGAGGCTAGTAAAGAAGTCAGACAGGCTGTGCCGGATCCTTGCTCTTGTAATCCTTTCTCTCTGGAGGCCTCCTTGCAGGACCTTCCCTCCTAAAACCCAGCAACAGTTCATGTCCAACTCTTTTGTGACCCCCATGGACATTAGCCTGCCAGGCTTCTCTGTCCACGGGATTTCCCAGGCAAGAAAACTGGCGTGGGTTGCCACACCCTCCTCCAGGGGGCCTTCTCAACCCGGGGATCGAACCTGTGTCTCCTGCGTGGGCAGGCTGATTCTTTACCACTGAGCAACCAGGAAGGCTCGGAGAGACCATGTAGAGGTATTCCAATCAACAATACCACTTAAGCCAGACTTCAAGTGGTCCCAGCTCAAGTACCAGACACATGAACAAAGAAAGCATTTCAAAAGTGAATCTTCCAGCCAAGGTTCCAATGGAGCAGAGAAGAGCCAGCCCTGCTGTGCCCCTCCCCAGTTCTTCATCCACCGAATCTATGAGAATAATAAAATGGCTGTGGTTTTACACCGCCAAAGTTGGTATGATTTTTTTAATGTAACAGAGATAATCAGATCAAATTTGGTTGCTGGAAGTATGGTACTGTGGTAACAAAATCTGAAATACATGGCACTGGTTTTGAATTAGGACTCTGGATAGAGGCTAATAGGAAAGGCTTAAAGGAAGAATATACCAGAGATATCACCAGAACCTCCAGGAAAGTATACCTTTGCTGTGTAGTGGAAGTGTTGATGAATGGAGTATTGCATAGTGATTTTAAATGCTTTGATTTCCTTGTGCACCAAAACAAAACAAAACAAAACGATAATAAAAAACTATCTCACTGGGTTGCTGGAATCTAAGCACAGTGCCTGGCACCTAGCAACAGTATTTAGTACATATACATCTTTTATGCCTAATGTAAAAAAAAAAATTTTTTAATCCAAACCTTGCTGACTCAACGCTTTCACTTCTTACATCTTTGTGGCAGAAGAAATTCACTCAAGGCTTGTGCTTAATTATCTTTAGTAAACTATTCTCGACACTTTCCTATATGTGTGCTAAGGAGGAGAGAGAAAAGCACTTAATAAAAATGAATATAAAGTATTTTCATTTATTAGATGATCTTTCAGTTCAGAAGAGGAGAAAATCATGATGAAAATTATACAGGTTCAAAATTACAAACTGGAAACCAGCTGTTTTGAAAAAAGAAACATTTAAGTAACACACATAATACTCTCTATGAACATACATCTCTGCTTCAAAATGTGTTCCAAAGGAAGAGTTTATGTCTCAGCTTATTTATAAACACATGTGCAGGGGGAAAAAAGTTCAATTTCCATCAGTGGAAGGAAGCAATCTATCTCACCATGGGTCTGGAACAGCTTTAACAAGTCTGAGATACACAATAGCAGCAATTTCAACTTTCCCAGCACTCTATTATGAAGAAGCATCTCATGGTGTCTTGTGATAGCATTAATAACTTATCCATCCAAGAGGTTTAATAGTTAAAAATCAGTTCCATATCACTTTCATCATATTTGGCCCTAAAACAGTTCAGAAAAAGGAGTGGTAACTGTTTACACTTTTTCAGCACTGTTATAAAATAAGAGCAGATAACAAGGAAAGAGGTGTCACGTGGGAGGCGTGTCCTGAACGATCTTTCTCTGCAAAGCTGCAGCCTATCTTCCCCTTTCAGTTTTCAACTTGCAGTACTTCAAGGTTGTCTCTTCAGGATGACATGTTCTAAGACATTCTTCCCACTCACACTTGTCATGAACATGTACTCACTTGATCTCATCTGGGCACATCTACCCAGCTAAGCTCCATCCATCAAAAATATACATCGTAATCAGACAGTGAAGGGCACTTGTACTCTGAAGAATACCCATGTATCATTTACCTTGATGTCCTAGAGGTTCAAGTGGGAGCTAAGTAGCTTTCCCACACATCTTTGGTATGCTTTATTTTTTTTAATTCTTTGCAAAGGGAAATAGTTTAAGGCAGGGGGTTTGAGGCTTGTACAGAGGCAATTAAAGTAAATAATTTAATTGTGTTGATTAATTTTTTGAAAGCCTATTTCTATTTGCAAGAATGTATAGTAGATTCATGCTTTCTATTGTTAGGCTGGATTATTCCTCCTACTGTCACAGCAGCTCTTTTAGAAGTGACCTTAAGAAACATTATGTGTTTTATTTTCGAAAACAAGCACTGCAGATACAACATTCATATACAATATGTGCTGAAGGTGTGCAGAAACCAGTGAAGTCAGTAATATATAGGGAATAGTGCAAATAGTTTGGAGAAGGCAGTGGCACCCCACTCCAGTTCTCTTGCCTGGAAAATCCCATGGATGGGGGAGCCTGGTAGGCTGCAGTCCATGGGGTCGCTAAGAGTCGGACGCAACTGAGCGACTTCACTTTCACTTTTCACTTTCACACATTGGAGAAGGAAATGGCAACCCACTCCAGTGTTCTTGCCTGGAGAATCCCAGGGACGGGGGAGCCTGGTGGACTGCCGTCTATGGGGTCGCACAGAGTCGGACACGACTGCAGTGACTTAGCAGCAGCAGTGCAAATAGTTGTACCACATGACAGGTGTGACTGCACATAATGGCCCCTTGATGATCCTTTGTGACTAGAGCAACACAAGTGACAAGACTTGTGTTTTGGTCTAACGACAACAACAAAACACTACATTTGTTCAAAAATGACAGTGTTTCCTTTTTTCTTCTCTATTTTCCCACATTGCTTCTCCTCTAAAATTGAATAGTGGAGGAAGATCTGTGACTCTTCCCCAATTTTCCAAACCCGAGCCCCATCCCCTAAGCCCCACCAAACACTAGCTGGCACCAGAGTCAAGATGGGTAGGTAATTTATTAAGTGAAAAGGAAAGTAAAATGGTTTCCTAAGAAAAGCAAAAGGGAAAAAAAAAATCAAGTGTATGGAGATGGCGTATTAAAAAATCACAGTGTAAAACATCCTTCACTTTAGGAAACAAATTAATTAAACTGTTAAATGTCAAACAAGACCCCTTATTATTCATGTCATTGAAATTTCAACTCAGTAAAAGGTGTGATAGAGATGTCACCTAATTGTTGATGATCTTTCCAGCTAAATTGTTCTCACACAGTAGCATCAGGGCCTCAAGAGATGAAATATTTATGGCTGTCAAAATCTTTCTCTTGGGGTTATCCATTTGGCCTGTAACGTAGGAAGCTGCCATTTCCTACTTTGTTCCCCATTACACCTCTCAATACTTCTGACTACCTGGAGATTGCAAAAAGGCTGGACTGAGCTCTGTATAGGCTGCAAGTTGAAATCAGGAGCACCACTCCCTGTTGAGACCATGTACAGAGGTATTATAGAGTTCTGAGCAAAAAGAAAACTATCTTGGGGTTTCTTTTTTCCCTTTCAGAATAACATTTCATACTTCTAAAAGTATACCACAGGAAAATTATAAGAGTCTGTTGAACAATTCAATGGTGGAAAATTATTGCTGTAATTTATCTAAATTTATATTTCATTAACTCTTAAAGTTGTTCAGAAAGTAAGTCAATCAAAACTGAAGATTTCCCACCAGACACAGATCATTTCCAGACACAATGCATCTTCTCCGATGCATTTTTATATTGTCTCTACTGCCAGTTTTTTCATTTTTTGGTTTCTTTAGTAACTGTTTTTAGTTATTCAAAGAATGTGCCTATAGTCTTTTTTAAATGAATTTTTAATATCAGGAATTCTAAAACACTTAGGCACATTTATGATATAATAATTATTTAATTCTTCAAATGATTTGAGGCCCTTCAAGGTCTCAAAAAGCTTTCTTAATTATAAAGATTAATCTATATTTTGAAATATTTATTGTTAAGCACATTTATTTTTAAACAGTACACAACAATACTTTTCTTTAAAGGGACAGGATATTTAAAACTAAGCATAAAATAGAATTTTTCCAAACATTTAACAGTGATGAGTTAATAGTACGTCTCTTTAGTTGTATCCAATATAGCGATTTTGATATTTAGAATGGTATTCTTATCAAATAAAATCTTTTAACCTTGGAGAAAAAAAAGTGACTCTTCTTGGTTATGTATACTAGACACTAAAGTCAAATCTCTCTCACACCCTGTCCTCTGTCCCCTAAACCACACTATCTGGCTAAAGCTCATGTCCAGATCAAAAGAAACCAACAAAAAATTAAGCTAGAAATGCATGCTAAAAATAATTCAATAGCTTGGCTCCCCTCTGACCTAACATTGAGGCATTGACTTCATTAAGTGTTTCTAAAAAACTCCCAGTGGGAAAGGTACTTACTTTATTTACTGCATGAGTCTAACGAGAATTGTGAAAGAAATTTTAAGTAAATCGGCATGGTTTGGAGGATTGCTAAAACATTCAGTGCTCTATATGAGGCTCTTTTTTTCCAACCATCGGCCATTCTGATGCATTTCTCCATAAGCAGTGAGACATTCTTGTTTGGCTCTAAGCATATATTTCCTGATAGAACCTTGAGAATAATGAGACGTTCTCAAGAAAAAAAAAAAAAGCAAAGAAAATTGCTTATCTGTGAGTCTTGTTCTTTAGCTTCTCATAAACGGAATTCACTACTTTGTATTCTCACCATTTCATTCATCACAGCAATGTTCTGTGCTCTAAGACGACACATAGGTAAAAGGCCTAAACACCAATGTGCCTGCGAATGTGCTCAGTCACTTGCAACAGGCTAAATGTGGTATCTGCAGTTCATTGCTTTCCCAGAGGAATGGAACAAAGAGCAAATGACCGCTAACTTGTCTTCTCACCTAAGCTTTCCACTGTTCTTACTACATTTACTTACTACACATTTCAACATGCCATGCTATCATTTTTTAAACTCAGAACTTCTGAAACCAACATGACCATCCTTTCTCCCACACCAATTCCCCATTCCGAATGTCCTGACTCATTCATTGGTGCCATGATTCCCCCAATTTTTCAAGTCATATCTTTGATTTATGTAACAGTAGGTCTGTCAATTTCAGATTTTCCCTAGAAGTAATTAAGACTCTGTGACTGACAGGTAAATCAACTGACTGTTCTGTTGGTTATTTACATCCCCTAATGCCCCATGTACTAGAATATTCAACAGACATTATAGATATCCCACCAGAGCCTGAAAGGCTACTTCTGTCAGGTTCTGAGTAGCGTTATACGTCTCTTTATATATTCAAATCCAAAATTCTTCCTAAGCTCTCCCCAGCCCCTGAAAAGCCTCTACTCATTACGAAAACCACTTTCCCCCAAAATTTTTCAGACACCAAAGTCAGCACCTAAAGAACTGATCTAGCAGTAGATCAAATCTCCTCCTATGGAAATGGGAACCACAGATGAAGCTCCATTCCCTTCTAGATATTAATCTTCATTGATAATATTATGACTGCGTAGATGATGTTACTCCTAGGGTCCGTTACTATTTCCTAGCCCTCGTTTCTCCAATCCCTTAGAGTTTAAAATATAAAATACAGAGATTAAAATATAAAAGTACATGGGGTTAGTTCTACTGCCATGTGGCCTAGTAAAAATAAGCATGTGGTCTTCACAGCCAACGCAACTTCTCAGAGGTTATACAGGTCTCATACTCAATACATTCCTCACTTGTGAATATACTAAACTATCTCTTGTCCTACGCCATAAATTACAGCAACTATATCCTACGATCACCTGTTACACTCCTTCAATACAGACATATGGGAAGAAATCTAGGTATAAGATTGACCAATAAAGCAATAATCCTTGCATAAAACTGACCTTGCACTTAATCTGTCAGAAGGTTCTCCTACAATCATTCAAATCTATTTATTGAGCATGTACCATGTATCTGGCCCTAATCTAAGAGCTAAAAACAGGGCAATGAATAAGACAGAAAAAGTCCCTGTTCTCACGACATTTACAATCTTTATTAGCTCTTCCTTTGCCTTTCCTATCATCTTGACATCATTTGCTTTGGAGTTAGACACCTTTGATTAATCTGCACAGCACTCTGTTTGACTTTCTACCTAGCACAAATCAGCAACTCCCATAAACCAGTACTTACTTGCTCTCAGAACAAGGCAGCACTAGATTTGTTTAGTCCTTAGAGGGCAGACCTTGGATATATTTGGACATTCTGGGCCATCTATGGCATGCTACCATAAA
Source organism: Cervus canadensis (assembly GCF_019320065.1). Taxonomy (NCBI): domain Eukaryota; kingdom Metazoa; phylum Chordata; class Mammalia; order Artiodactyla; family Cervidae; genus Cervus; species Cervus canadensis. The sequence continues at coordinate 25,981,625 of NC_057390.1, read as the reverse complement.
AATGGTTAGGAAGCATCACCTACTCAATGGACATGAATTTAAACAAACTCTGGGAGACAGTGAAGGACAGGGAAGCCTGGCATACTGTAGTATATGCAGTTGCAAAGAGTCAGACACAACTTAGTGAATGAACAACAAACCTAAAAATGTCTCACATCATCAAGTTCATCCTTCTATCAATCTATCTAACCAGTCACCAAAGTCTGGCCAGAAGTATTTCTGGTTATATTACTTGGCACAAACATTAAATAAATTTAATCTTACTCCTAAAAGTATCAGATACAGGATACAGGTCCTAACCCTGGACAATTAATTCAGTTTCTTCATCTCCTTTTGTGGTGCTTTTCACGCAGGCCTCTGCGTAACCATTCACCTTCTGATTTCTAAAAGCACTAAGGGACTGTCTTTTTAACATCTTCTCTTCTGTCTTGGAAGCTGGGGGAAATGTCTGTCCCAGCCTTTATGGTGGACTGCTATATACTGTCAGAATGAATCAAGGGCTGTAGGCTGCATTTAGAGGAAGGCACAACTGGAAGTGGTCAAACAGGAGATGGCAAGAGTGAACGTCCACATTCTAGGAATCAGCAAATTAAACTGAACTGGAATGGGTGAATTTTACTCAGATGATCATTATATCTACTACTGTGGGCAGGAATCCCTTAGAAGAAATGGAGTAGCCATCAGAGTCAACAAAAGAGTCTGAAATGCAGTACTTGGATGCAATCTCAAAAACTACAGAATGATCTCTGCTCATTTCCAAGGCAAACCACTCAACATCACGGTAATCCAAGTCTATGCCCCGACCAGTAACACTGAAGAAGCTGAAGTTGAACAGTTCTATGACCTTTTAGAACCAATACCCAAAAAAGATGTCCTTTTCATTATAGGGGACTGGAATGTAAAAGTAGGAAGTCAAGAAACACCTGGAGTAACAGGCAAATTTGGCCTTGGAATACAGAATGAAACAGGGCAAAGGCTAATAGAGTTTTGCCAAGAGAACACACTGGTCATAGCAAACACCCTCTTCCAACAACACAAGAGAAGACTCTACACATGGACATCACCAGATGGCCAACACCAAAATAAGATTGATTATATTCTTTGCAGCCAAAGATGGAGAAGCTCTATACAGTCAGCAAAAACAAGACCAGGAGCTGACTGTGGCGTGGATCATGAACTCCTTATTGCCAAATTCAGACTTAAATTGAAGAAAGTGGAGAAAACCACTAGACCATTCAGGTATGACCTAAATCAAATCCCTTATGATTATACAGTGCAAGTGAGAAACAAATTTAAGGGACTAGTTCTGATAGACAGAGTGCTTGATGAACTATGGACGGAGGTTCGTGACATTGTACGGGAGACAGGGATCAAGATCATCCCCATGGAAAAGAAATGCAAAAAAGCAAAATGGCTGCCTTGAGGAGGCCTTACAAATAGCTGTGAAAAGAAGAGAAGCAAAAAGCAAAGGAGAAAAGGAAAGATATACCCATTTGAATGCAGAGTTCCAAAGAATAGCAAGGAGAGATAAGAAAGACCTCCTCAGCGATCAATGCAAAGAAATAGAGGAAAACAATAGAATGGGAAAGACTAGAGATCTCTTCAAGAAATAAGATACCAAGGAAACATTTCATGCAAAGATGGGCTCAATAAAGGAGAGAAATGGTAGGGACCTAACAGGAGCAGAAGATATTAAGAAGAGGTTTAAGAATACACAGAAGAACTGTACAAAAAAGATCTTCATGACCCAGATAATCATGATGGTGTGATCACTCACCTAGAGCCAGATCCTGGAATGTGAAGTCAAGTGGGCCTTAGGAAGCATCACTACGAACAAAGCTAGTGGAGGTGATGGAATTCCAGTTGAGCTATTTCAAATCCTGAAAGATGATGCTGTGAAAGGGCTGCACTATGCCAGCAAATTTGGAAAACTCAGCAGTGGCCACAGGACTGGAAAAAGTCAGTTTTCATTCCAATCCCAAAGAAAGGCAATGCCAAAGAATGCTCAAACTACCGCACAATTGCACTCATCTCACACACTAGCAAAGTAATGCTTAAAATTCTGCAAGCCAGGCTTCAGCAATATGTGAACCATGAACTTCCAGATGTTCAAGCTGGTTTTAGAAAAGGCAGAGGAACCAGATATCAAATTGCCAACATCCAATGGATCATTGAAAAAGCAAGAGAGTTCCAAAAAAAACATCTATTTCTGCTTTATTGACTATGCCAAAGCCTTTAACTGTGTGGAACACAATAAACTGGAAAATTCTGAAGGAGATGGAAATATCAGACCGCCTGACCTGCCTCTTGAGAAACTTGTATGCAGTTCAGGAAGCAACAGTTAGAACCGGCCATGGAACAACAGACTGTTTCCAAATAGGAAAAGGAGTATGTCAAGGCTGTATATTGTCACCCTGCTTATTTAACTTATAGGCAGAGTACATCATGAGAACTGCTGGACTGGAAGAAGCACAAGCTGGAATCAAGATTGCCAGGAGAAATATCAATAACCTCAGATATGCTGATGACACCACCCTTACGGCAGAAAGTGAGGAAGAACTAAAGAGCCTCTTGATGAAAGTGAAAGAGGAGAGTGGAAAAGTTGGCTTAAAGCTCAACATTCAGAAAACTAAGATCATGGCATCTGGTCCCATCACTTCATGGTAAATAGATGGGGAAACAGTGGAAACAGTGGCTGACTTTATTTTTGGGGGCTCCAAAATCACTGCAGCTGGTGATTGAAGCCATGAAATTAAAAGACGCTTACTCATTGGAAGGAAAGTTATGACCAACCTAGATAGCATATTAACAAGCGGAGACATTACTTTGTCAACAAAGGTCCATCTAGTCAAGGCTATGGTTTTTCCATTAGTCATGTACGGATGTGACAGTTTGACTATAAAGAAAGCTGAGTGCTGAAGAATTGATGCTTTTGAACTGTGGTGTTGGAGAAGCCTCTTGAGAGTCCCTTGGACTGCAAGGAGATCCAGCCAGTCCATCCGAAAGGATATCAGTCCTGGGTGTTCATTGGAAGGACTGATGCTGAAGCTGAAACTCCAATACTTTGGTCACCTGATGGGAAGAGCTGACTCATTTGAAGAGACCATGATGCTGGGAAAGATTGAGGGCAGGAGGAGAAGTGGACGACGGAGGATGAGATGGTTGGATGGCATCACCGACTGAATGGACATGAATTTGGGTGAACTCCAGGAGTTGGTGATGGACAGGGAGGCCTGGCGTGCTGCAGTGCATGGGGTCGCAGAGAGTCAGACACGACTGAGCGACTGAACTGAACTGAAAAATTGGAACTGGTCCAGAATCCCAAGAGGACCTCTCCTTGTATATATATACCTTGACTTGAAACCAATCTTGCTTAAGTCTTATTGTAGAAATATGAGTAGGAGTTTATAATATTAAGGCATCCATAAAGCAGGATAAACAAAATTTTAAAACAATTAGGAGTAAAGGGGAGGCAATGTAAAATATGACAAATATAATTAATATCATCATAAATGATATACAAAAATAGTTGAGAATTCTAATCAATCATACAAAATATTTTTTTTTCAATTTCTTAATTTTGTATCAGTTGGGGATGATATATGTTCACTAAACTTACTGTGATAATCATTTCATTACGTAGGTAAGTCAAAACATTACGCTGTACACTGTAAGTGCATACAGTACTCTATGTCAATTATATCTCAATAAAACTGGAAGAAAAAATTTTAAAATGAAGCAATATGGAACTCCCTGGTGGTCCAGTGGTCAGGACTCCGTGCTGTCACTGCTGACAGCATGAGCTCAATCCCCGGTCAGGGAACTAAGATCCCACAAGCTACACAGCCCAGCAAAAAATAAAAAATAAAAGCAACTAGGAGTAGAAATACAATATATCAGAGAGCTATCTAGTTTGCTACAAATGAAGAGTAAATTTAGCTCTGACATTTCTAGTTTGTTCATTTGTTCATTCATTAATTCAACAATTATTGAGTCACTATTACATATTGGTCATACTCCTATGCTCCAAGCCCCCTCTGCTTTGTTGTTGTTGTTGAGTTGCTGAGCCATGTCCAAGTCTTTGAGACCCCATGGTCTGTAGCCCGCCAGACTCCTCTGCCCATGGGATTTCCGAGGCAAGAATACTGGTTGTTGTTCAGTCACTCAATTGAATCTGACTCTTTGCAACCCCATGGACTGCAGCAGACCAGGCTTCCCTGTCTTTCACAATCTCCCAGAGTTTGCTCAAACTCATATCCATTGAGTTGATGATGCTATCCAACCATCTCATCCTCTGTTGCCCACTTCTCCTCCTGCCCTCAATCTTTCCCAGCATCAGGGTCTTTTCCAGTGAGTGGACTCTTCACATCACGTGGCCAAAGTACTGGAGCTTCAGCTTCAGCATCAGTTTTTTCAATGAATATTCAGGATTGATTTCCTTTAGGATTGATTGGTTTGATTTCCTTGTAGTCCAAGGGACTCTCATGAGTCTTCTCCAACACCACGGTTCAAAAGCATCAATTCTTCACTTCTTAGCCTTTTTTCTGGTCCAATTCTCATATCTGTACATGACTATTGGAAAAACCACAGCTTTGACTATGTGGACCTTAGTTGGCAAAGTGATGTCTCTGCCTTTTAATACACTGTCTAGGTTTGTCACAGCTTTTCCTGCAAGCACCAAGCGTCTTTGAATTTCATGGCTGCAGTCACCATCTGCAGTGATTTTTGGAGCCCAAGAAAATAAAGTCTGTCACTGTTTCAATTTTTAAGAATACTGGCTGTTGCTGCTGCTAAGTCGCTGCAGTCGTGTCGGACTCTGTGCAACCCCATAGACGGCAGCCCACCAGACTCCACCATCCTTGGGATTCTCCAGGCAAGAACACTGGAGTGGACTGCAATTTCCTTCTTCAGGGGATCATCTCAACCCAGGGATCGAACTCACGTCTCCAACATTGAAGGCAGATTCTTTACAGCTGAGCCACCGGGGAAGCCCCCCTCCGCTTTGGTCCCCACCTAATCCTGCGTGAAAAACGGAGGAGGGAGTGCAGGTGGGGGCAGGGCAGTAGGACAAGCTGTCTTTCTGTGAGTGAGTGAGTGAGGGAAGTCGCTCAATCATGTCCGACTCTTTGCGACCTCATGGACTGTAGGCCACCAGGCTCCTTCATCCATGAAATTTTCTAGGCAAGAGTACTGGAGTGGGTTGCCATTAAGAGTTGCCTGAGGGCATTTCTCCCTCTGTATGGCTTAGAAATTATGATCAACCCAGTCAGCACCAGCTATGAAAATAAACACATATAAGACGTTACCAAAGTGCTCATCAGAATGTTTTTTAATTCCATAAAAATGTATGACTTCTTGTGAATAACATTAACACTAAATGAAATTAAACAGGCTTTTTTCTGAACTGGCTTCACACACAGATGGGAGATAGCAAGTCATATATCATTACAAGTCCCTCAGAACCCTGGAAATACTTAACATTCATTTTTTTGCTTTGAGAAAGGAAATTTGTTTACATTTATTTTATGTTAAGACAAAAACAAAAAATAAAAATCAAATTAAAACTCAATTTTCAGCAAGTATAATAAAACCATCTTAAGTTAGCAATATATTATGCCTTTCAAAATTTTATACAGGTACAGATTTAGTATAGATATGTTTATGTCATCTTTAACCAGTTGGCCTTTCAATATAGAAAAACAACTACGTTTACTTTATTGCAGTTCAAACACATCATATCCCAGGAATGAGAAAGTGCAAAGAAGGTAGAGGACTCTTGAAAGTCTAGCAATAATAAAAGGTTGGGAAAATGTTCTTTAAATTTCAGTAATGTAGGTCAGGAGAAGAGGTATACTGCCAAAATAAGATAAATGAAAGTACAATTTTTTGCCATGTTTAAAATTCATCCATAAAAGCTAGATAATAATAATAATAGCTGCCACTCATTGAATGCTCGCAACATGCCAAGTGCCACGCTAAGTGCATTATGTGTGTTTTCTTATTTCATCCCTACAGCAAGCCTATGATTTATTAGCCTCAGTTTATGAAGAATGAGACACAGAAAGGTGAAGTCATTTGTCCAAAGTCAAATGTTAAGAGGAGGACCTAATAATTTTATGCCCTATTTGTAACTACAACACAACTGCCTTCTTAAAAAAAAAAAAAAAAAGTAAGATAAAAGAAATTTCATTTGATGTACAAATTTATATGGAAATGGCCGAGCATTGGCTGATTTTGTCCTATAAGGTAGCGGCAGCCTGGAGCCTCAGCTCCTTGGGAAGAGGTAGCACCAGAAATTAATACAAGTGCCACAGCTGACTTAATTAAGGAAGGTGAAGGAAATAGCAACTTCACTGGGTGCGCCTTCCTCCACCCACCAGGAGAGAAAATTCTCAGAATGTTGTCATTCATATCTCACTTGTTCTAAAGTCTGAAATTACAAGGAGATACAAGAGGCAAAGCCTAAGTATGCAAATTGTATAGTGATGTTAGAGAGAAGTGCTATGGAAACGAGAAAAAGAAAAGCCAGGCAAGGCAGACGGGGGAGGGGAAGTGAGGATGACACCCACTTCTTCTGGGTAAGGAAATGAGGTACACTACTTTAACTCTAGTGGATATCCAGAATGGTCCCTTGTAGGCATGGGTGTTTGTTTCTGCCCCTCCCTTCTCACTGTGGATGAAATACTGTATGAGGGTTTTCATCAAGGTGAAGTTCAGTGCTTTCAACCTGACATTCAAGTGTGAGGAAAGCAGAAAAGCATGCTTTCCTGCAGTGAGAGCAAGTCCACTGGTGTGAAGACTCAAGGTTCTTAAACTCTGTAGAGGGGAAGCTCCCTTCTTGTGACCAATTTTCCTATAGGTATTCTGCCCCATAGACCTACAAGCTTACTCCCTTGCTCTAACTGGCCATATGCAAACTGGTTAAACGTATGGTGCTTATCCTAGGCAGGATTAATACCTAGATGTTTACTCTGCAATTCTCCCCACTGTGACCCTAAGTTTACATATATGCAAATCAGACAATCCTCACATATTACTGCTGAATAAGATACTGGAATTCTCACTAGAATCTAGAATCACAATTCATACACGAATATGCTCTATACTAGTGCTACTCAAAGCATGGTCGGCTCAAGCCAGTTCGAAAATTGTTATGAAACCATCTCTGTTTGTGCCTGATTGTCTCATCCCTTTAATGCGAAGAGATTTATCAACTAAGTTAGGGGCCACACTGTTTCTGGAGGAACAAAGGAACCACCCTCATCGCCAAATGATCCTAACAAAAAACAGAAAGGGACACTTTGAAGTTGAGATAGATAGAAGCCTTAATAGACCCTGGGATGTGGAATACTGAGGTTCCTGGTCTGGCCAAAGATATCCAGCCAGTGGTTACTAAACTAGATCCTCAAGAAATAACTGTTGCTCACTGTGGGGGACATCAGTCTCAGATTCCCAGGTCTGAAACTGGAAAGGGAAATCACCGAGTTTGCATACCAACAGATAAACCACAGGTAATTTTAACAGTTCTAGGCTTGATGGAGAAAATACCACAACCTTGCTATACCAAGAAAGAAAACTCGTCTAAAAATATGGGGCCAACAAGTCAAAGGGGATGGTATATGCTGGATGAAAAGATTACAATTCCACAAGCTCAACAATGCAAAGTAATCAAGGCTTTATATGAAACTACCCACTATGAATGTGAAGCTCTTCGGAAAGCTCTTTGGAATTTACTACAAAGGTTGTGGGTAAAGGAATGAAAATGGTGGTGGCCCAGATTACCAAATCATGTGACACATGTTTACAAAATAATCCGAGAACAGTGCTGCCCCCTCCTCCATTATTTAGCCCCATTCAACACCAAGGAAACAACAAGGAGAACTGGCAAATTGATTTTACTCAGATGCCCAAGTCCAGAGGACACAAATATTTATTGGTAAAGGTAGACACAGTCACTGGATGGGTAGAGACTTTTCCCACATGGACAGAAAAGATAACCCCATCTTTCAGGTTACCTCAATATATACCAAATGATAATGAACCTCTCCCAGATTTAAAAAATATTTTGGGAAAGTGGTTTGGATTCTCAAGATCATGGCTAAAATTCTGGAACAGGAACTATGAGGCCTCTGTGTTTGTTTGTGTGTTCATATGTGTCTATATAGGTGTTACAGAGGTAGAGTATTATCAAAAATTAATTCATAAAAGAGCATTATTTAATTGACTTAAAGGAAATTAATTACTTATATAAATACTCAGAAATACAAAGTAATCTGGCCAGAATAAATTTCAGGGTCATGTTATATGGAAAGTATTCAGGACAAAACTGATATCTGGTGTCAACTACAAATTGGTGCTTACCAAGAGCATTGCCAACCATTGAACAACAAAGGCATTTGCCATTTGCCTCTGATTGAACCCCATGCTGCTATAGCTATTGACCTTCAACAATCCCAGAGGGAGTTTAGGGTGGAGTGAGGCAGTCTGTGCTCCAGGGAATCTGATGGGACAGGTCTTTAGACAGTTGGATGTTTTTAGGAACAGATTTTATGATCTCAATCCTCGCATCTCCTCATATCTAGAGAAGCACTAAATCCCTTCCTGGTGACATCAGATCCTCATGACTAAATCTTTTGTAAAATGGTGCTCCATGGACTCTCCCTTCACCAAAACCTTTTATATTGACTTAACTCACACCTCTCAAGTTGTACATCATATTTTAGTATGAAACACTGGTATGAAAGTGGTTTAAACTTGTTGGTGTGATTAATACAAAGAGTTACACAAGATCAGGATTTTCTAAGATTGGATTAACTTTAGTTGGGGAAATGGATTTTGATTAAAATGGGCTAGGACAAGACTAGACTTGGTTTCTTCCTCCAAAGTATTCTTGAAATGCTGCTTTTGACAAATAGGTTGAGGTGAGTTTCTTTGCAGGTAAGTGATTTGTATTCACTTTTGAGATCTTTATAACATTGATTAGAGAATAAGTATTATCTCACAGTGACTTATGATCTGACTAAAAACTAACTTTGGGGGACACTTTAGAGGGCCCCTGAGGTATCTCAAAGAGAAATATTTAACGAGGGCTATTTGGTATGTTATGTTAAATGTAACCATTTTTAATTCTGGTTATTTGTAGCCAGACTTTATCTCACACTGTAATCAGATGTTTGACCATGCCTTTTAAGTCTTTTGTCATTTATAGGTATTTTTGTACCATGGTGATCATACAAAAAGTGCTTCATCTTCAAGATGATCCATAGGAAACCTAAGGAATCAGTTACAACAGTTCTACATCAAGATGATGGCTATGTAGGGATTTCAGCCCATATGGACTAAAACAAGGAGCTGCCCTGCCCCTGGGGCCTCCAGATCAAGTATCCAGAGATTTTTACTCCCTCATAGGCAAATTCATATCTTTTTGCCTTTTCATACTGTACATGGGGTTCTCAAGGCAAGAATACTGAAGTGGTTTGTCATCCCTTCTCCAGTGGACCATGTTTTGTCAGAACTCTCCACCATGATCGTCTGTCTTGGGTGGCTCTACACTGCATGTTTCATTGAGTTCAACAAGGCTGTGATCTATGTGATCAGTTTGGTTAGGTTTCTGTGATTGTGGTTTTCATTCTGTCTGCCCTCTGATGGAGGAGGATAAGAGGCTTGTGGAAGCTTCCCGATGAGAGGGACTGGCTGTGGGGGAATCTAGGTCTTGCTCTGATGGGCAGGGCCATGCTCAGTAAATCTTTAATCCAATTTTCTGTTGATGGAAGGGACTATGTTCCCTCCATGTAGTTTGGCCCAGGCCAAACTATGTCAGGGGTAATGGTGGTAATGGTGATCTCCTTCTAAAGGACTTATGCCAGCACCTGTGGCTCCCAAGACTGTTGTAGTCAGTGCACCTGACCCCATGCAGGCCACGGTTGACCCATGCCTCCACCAGAGACTCCTGGACACTCACAGGCAACTCTGGCTCCATCTATTGTGGGGTCACTGCTCCCACAAAGTTACCTGCCTCTTGAGAAATTTGTATGCAGGTTAAGAAGCAACAGTTAGAACCAGACATGGAACAACAGACTGGTTCCAAATTGGGAAAGCAGTACATAAAGGCTGTATATTGTCACCCTGCTTATTTAACTTATATGCAGAATACATCATGTGAAATGCTGGGCTGGATGAAGCACAAGCTGGAATCAAGACTGCTGGGAGAAATATCAGTAACCTCAGATATGCAGATGACACCACCCTTATGGCAGAAAACGAAGAGAAATTAAAGAGCCTCTTGATGAAAGTAAAAGAAGAGAGTGAAAAAGCTGGTTAAAACTCAACATTCATAAAATGAAGATCATGGCATCCAGTCCCATCACTTCATGGCAAATAGATGGGGAAATAGTGGAAACAGTGACAGATTTTATTTTCTTGGGCTCCAAAATTACTGCAGATGGTAATTGCAACCACAAAATTAAAAGACACTTGCTCCTTGGAAGAAAAGCTATGACCAACCTAGACAGCATATTAAAAAGTAGAGACATTATTTGCCAAAAAAAAGTCCATATAGCCAAAGGTATGGTTTTTCCAGTAGTCATGTATGCATGCGAGAGTTGGACTATAGAGAAAGCTGAGCACTGAAAAATTGATGCTTTGGAACTGTGGTGTTGGAGAAGACTCTTGAGAGTCCCTTGGACTATGAGGAGATCAAACCAGTCAATCCTAAAATAAGTCAGTCCTGAATATTCATTGGAAGGACTGATGTTAAAGCTGAAGCTTCAATACTTTGACCACCTGAGGCAAAGAACTGACTCATTGGAAAAGACCCTGATACTGGGAAAGATTGACGTCAGGAGAAGGCGGTGACAGAGGATGGGATGTTTGGATGGCATCACCAACTCGATAGACATGAGTTTGAGCAAGCTCCAGGAGTTGGTGATGGACAGAGAAGCCTGGTGTGCTGAAGTCCATGTAGTTGCAAAGAGTTGGACAGACTGAGCGACTGAACTGAACTGAACTGAATGGAGGCAGGGTCAATGCCCCCACTCAACCTTAAAGCAGTTACAGAAGATGGACCTTCACACTTCTGCCTCCCATAAGAATAGGGAGTAAAATCTCTGAGCAGGGAATGTAACAGGAGGGAAAGAGGCAGGGCACAACTTTTGAAAGCGTGACATAGCCCAAGGACACAACATAAACTAATTAGAATCTGATGGGTCTAAGACACAGACAAGTCAACTTTGGTTAGACCTTGATCCTCAATCAGCTAGCTAAGTGACACACCCTGAGGTGCCAGGACAGTTCCAGGCACTGTCAAAAGACCAAGGCAGTGGCCCAATTCCTCAAAATCTCCACCCCTTCCCAAAAATAGCTGAAATAATCCTCCTACTCATTAGCATATGAAATTACCCAGCCTATAGAAACCAACCAAGCCACATTTCACTAGCCCTCTGCAACTGCCCACACTCTGTCTGTGGAGTGTGTTTCTCTCTGAATCTGAGTAAATCCACTTCTTACCTATGACTTTGTCTCCCACTGACTTCTTTCTGTGATGAGACATCAAGAACCTGAGCTTCATTAGGTCCTGAAACCAGGTTTTGGCTGAGTTCGAGTCCCAGCCATGTGGGTTCAAGTCCCAAGTAGGGTTTTGGCCAGGTTCGAGTCCCAGGCACGCAGGTTCAAGTCCAAAACAGGGTTGCAGCTGGGTTCAAGTCCTGGTCACATGGGTTTGAGCCCCAAACTGGGTTTTGGCTGGACTTGAGCCCCAGTTGTGTGGGTTCAAGTCCCAATCTGAGGCAAACGGTTTCAATTACTGTTCCAAAACAAGGTAATTACAGAAAATGCATAGAAACTTTTGACATTACCACAATGTTTTTATTGTATTTTACAAAAGTATTAATACTAGTCTACAAATTTTGAACATTTAAAAAGAAATTCATGGGAGCGGGGATCAGGATGGGGAATACGTGTAAATCTATGGCTGATTCATATCAATGTATGACAAAACCCACTGAAATGTTGTGAAGTAATTAGCCTCCAACTAATAAAAATAAAATAAAATAAAATTAAAAAAAAAAAAAAAGAAATTCATATTCAGGGATCCTTCTTCACAGACAGTTTTGAGAAACATTATTCTGGAACACTGCTGCTCAAAGTTTGGTCTCCATGTAGGACCCTATCAGGCTTTTCTGGGTCAGACCTCATTCCCCATACTCTCTGCTTCAGCTCTTCCCTGAAGTACCTAGATGATAGTATCTGATGCACATTTCCTGAGTTATTTCACAGATGTTAAAACCCCCACCAAATGGAAGAAATTGATTACCTGATGACCATGAGCACATAGACCCCAGACCTACTGGCACCTAAGGATTGATAATGTTAACCCTTGTCACACCATCCTGATAAGTTCCCATTAACCAAATCAGAGGAGAAGGAAATGGCAACCCACTCCACTACTCTTGCCTGGAGAATCCCATGGACAGAGAAGCCTGGTGGGCTATAGTCTACGGGGTCGCAAAGAGCCGGACCCAACTGAAGCAACTTAGCATGCATGCAACCAAATCAGAGAATTATGTAGGAGCTGATCACACACCCTAGGACTCCTCCTTCCTTACCTTGCCCTTAAAATTCACCAACAGGGATTTCAGGTTTTTGGAGCATAACCTGTCCTAGACTCCTTGTATGGTGCCTTATAGTTAACACTGCACTTTTCACCACCAAGGACTTCCCTGGTGGCTCAGACGGTAAAGTGTCTGCCTACAATGTGGGAGACCTGGGTTCGATTCCTGGGTTGGGAAGATCCCCTGGAGAAGGAAATGGCAACCCACTCCAGTGCTCTTGCCTGGAAAATCCCATGGACGGAGGAGCCTGGTAGTCTACAGTCCAAGGGGTCGCAAAGAGTCGGACACAACTGATTGACTAAACTTTCACTTTTGCTTCTTCACCACAACCTGATGTCAAGAGATTTGCTTTACTGTATGCAGGCGAACAGACCCAAGTTTTGGTTCAGTTACATCCAGGCTGGTAACGAACTGCTACTTACCAGTCTGTGACTGGTATTCCTTATACCAGAATGAAAACTGACTATGTCATTAAGCATCCCATTTAGTTCAACAGATAATTTTTAATATCATGACTTTCTTGATAAAGGAAGCGGAAAGTTGATTCCATTCTGTACAAATTCCTAATTTCACTGCAGACTTGAACTTTGAGTAGCACTGCTCCACACTTCATCAATAAAGTGAAGATAATGAAAAATATCTATCTCAAAGGGCTAATAAACAACTAACATAACATTTGTAGAGTGCTTATAAAAAGCATTAAATAAATCTGAATTATTATTATTACTATTATCATAACAGAATATCTAAAATGATGAGGAAATTAGAGAAAATAGCGTAAGGAAAAAATGAGATAAAGTCAGGATAGTTACCAAAAAGACACACCACATAGTGTGGGGCTGTGCTGTGCTTAGTCACTTAGTCGTGTCTGACTCTTTGTGACCCCATGGACTGTAGCCCACCATGTTCCTTTGTCCATGGGGATTCTCCAGGCAAGAATATTGGAGTGGGTTGCCATGCCCTCCTCCAGGGGACCTTCCCAACATAGTACAGTATAGCAATACAGTCAACCAATTTGGGTCAGCTTTTTTTGGTAGTCAATAGAAAACAGAAAATGTTATGTGTTATATGATTCATAGTGTCCACACTACTTTTTTAACGTGCTCCAAAGAAGTACAACCAGTCCTTGTTCTGCATGAAGGTCACTAAAGATTTAAAGTCTGAATTTCAAAATTGAAATTAAAACTACTTTGCCTTTTGCCTTCAATTTGTAATGACAAAAAGAATTTACTGAAGCAAGCTAGAAGTTTTAACAGACTTGTTAGAGAAGAAAATTTAGCCATTAATCTGTCATTTCAGTCAAAGCTAAGCTCATTAATAACTTCTATTCAGCTCCAAACTGCCTTCATTTTTCTATTCCTTCCTGATAATAAGGACCCACATAGTCAAATTTCAAAAAAAGTGAACAAATTTTATGAATTCCAAAATGAACAGGTAAATAATATTGCAGATAATGCTTTTCCTGTAGGCACTACCTTTCTAAATGCCTTGTGAGCTTTTAAAATTAAAACATTTTAAAGAGTATGTTTGCCATTCTGTCACATAGTCATTTTTATAAACATTTCAAATTTGAAGATTTTTTGATCAGCATAAATTTGCAAGATAAAAATGATACCTTGATTAGTTAAAGTAATATTAGCTAACACATTTTGAAATATGACAAAAGCAAGAATGGTTTAAACAGAGTTAATTTTGGAGGAAAATTAGTAGACTTATTACAAAAACCCAATTTGGTATATGAGATGGATATCTGGAACTATTCATACTACTAGAAATACCTCATGTTATTACTAATGATTAGCACTAAAATTTTAGTTTTATAGGCATCCATATTTATAAATACCCTTGCAATAAGAAATGGGGCTTAATTCTGACCAGATTATAATCAGGATTTTAACATAATTTCAACCCCAACAAATAAAGAATAAATTACATAATACTGACTAAAATCAACTATTGTTATTCTCGAATGCCAAAAATCAAGTATAATCAGGAACAACTAAGTAAAATTATATATTATATTTAATGAAAATCTCTGAAAACTGTTTCATATATCAGGAAAAGAATCAACCACATATTACAAAATCCTTGAAGAATGAGAAAAAGTCTTAATAGAAATGAATACATTCTGCAGAAAGGATGAGTTATACAAATACTTCTCAGTGCTTTCTTCTTGAATTTTAGCTTTCCTTATTCAACTATCTCTCTTATACTCCTATCATATAGCCATATAGTCATTTTCTGTTTCCTCTTTTCTTGAAATGAATGCAGATTAAAACTTCTTGGTTTTCCTTAATTTTTATCTGAGACAAGCCAACACTTAAAATGCAACTGTATTTAAAAACTTGAAGGATCAGAAGGACCTCCATCAAAAAAAAAAAAAAATAGAAAATCAACCAAAACTGCACACCATAAACAAAAATTAACTCAAAATGGAATACGGACTTAATGTAAAATATAAAACTATAAAATTTAACCAAAAACATATGAGAAAACATCTCAGGATCTAGGGCTAGGAGAAGAGTTCTTATGATGCCAGAAGCACAATCTACAAAGAAAAACATAAATAAATAAATTGGACTTCATCAAAATTAAATAGTTTTGTTCTGCAAAAGATTCTATTAGAATGGAAAGATTAGCTGCAACTTAGAGAAAAATATTTACAAGCTATATATCTAACAAAGAACTAGTAGGCAAAATATAAAGAATTCTTGAAACTCAATTGTATAAAGAAAATTAAAGCCAAAAGACATGAACAGACATTTTACCAAAGAGAATATATAGATGGCAAATAAGCACATGAAAAGATCTTCAACATGATTAATTGTGGTATGCTTAGTCACTTACTCATGTCCAACTCTTTGCAACCCCATGGACTGTAGCCCATCAGGCTCCTCTGTCCATGGGGATTCTCAGGGCAAGAATACTGGAGTGGGTTGCTATGCCCTCCTCCAGGGGATCTTCCCAACCCAGTGATTGAAACTAGGTCCCATGCATTGCAGGTGGATATTTTGCCATCTGAGCCATCAGGGAAGTCCATTAAGGGAATCATTAGCCATTAAGGAAATGCAGATTAAAACCATGATGAGATAGCACTATACATCTATTGAAATGACTAAAATAACAAATAATTATAATACCAAATGTTGACAAGATTTCAGAAATACTCAATAACACATACATTGGGAATGAATAAAGGTACAGCCACTTTGGAAAAAGCTGGGCACTTTAAAATGCAATTGCCAAACAATCCAGCAATTACACTATCCCATATATATCCCAAATATTAAGTATTTATCCCAGAGAAGTAAAAACATATTAAAAAAACTATACATGAATTTCATAGCAGTCATTCATAAAAAACTCAAAAGTGGAAACAACCAAGATGCCCTTAAACATGAATGGGACTGGTGATAGAATCAAGGTTCGATGCCGTAAAGAGCAATATTGCATATGAACCTGGAATGTTAGGTCCATGAATCAATGCAAATTGGAAGTGGTCAAACAGGAGATGACAAGAGTGAACATCGACATTCTAGGAATCAGTGAACTAAGATGGACTGGAATGGGTGAATTTAACTCAGACGACCATTATATCTACTACTGTGGGCAGGAATCGCTTAGAAGAAATGGAGTAGCCATCATAGTCAACAAAAGAGTCCAAAACGCAGTACTTGGATGCAATCTCAAAAACGACAGAATGATCTCTGTTCATTTCCAAGGCAAACCATTCAATATCATGGTAAATCAAGTCTATGCCCCGACCAGTAACACTGAAGAAGCTGAACAGTTCTATGAAGACCTACAAGACCTTCTAGAAGTAACACCCAAAAAAGATGTCCTTTTCATTATAGGGGACTGGAATGCAAAAGTAGGAAGTCAAGAGACACCTGGAGTAACAGGCAAATTTGGCCTTTGGAGTACAAAATGAATCAGGGCAAAGGCTAATAGAGTTTTGCCAAGAGAACGCACTTGTCATAGCAAACACCCTCTTCCAACAACACAAGAGAAGACTCTACACATGGACATCACCAGATGGTCGACACCAATATCACACTGATTACCTTCTTTGCAGTCAAAGATGGAGAAGCTCTATACAGTCAGCAAAAACAAGACCGGGAGCTGACTGTGGCTCAGATCATGAACTCCTTATTGCCAAATTCAGACTTAAATTGAAGAAAGTGGAGAAAACCACTAGACCATTCAGGTATGACCTAAATCAAATCCCTTATGACTATACAGTGGAAGTGAGAAATAGATTTAAGGAACTAGATCTGATAGACAGAATGCCTGATGGAACTATAGATGGAGGTTTGTGACATCGTACAGGAGACAGGAATGAAGACCACCCCCAAGAAAAAGAAATGCAAAAGAGCAAATGGCTGTATGAGGAAGCCTTAAAAATAGCTGTGAAAAGAAGGGAAACAAAAAACAAAGGAGAAAAAGAAAGATATACCCATTTGAATGCAGAGTTCCAAAGAATAGCAAGGAGAGATAAGAAACACCTCCTCAGAGATCAATGCAAAGAAATAGAGGAAAACAACAGAATGGGAAAGACTAGAGATCTCTTCAAGAAATAAGAGATACCAAGGGAATATTTCATGCAAAGATGGGCTCAATAAAGGACAGAAATGGTAGGGACATAACAGAAGCAGAATATATTAAGAGGTGGCAAAAATACACAGAAGAACTGTACAAAAAAGATCTTCATGACCCAGATAATCACGATGGTGTGATCACTCACCTAGACCCAGACATCCTTGAATTGCTAAGTCAAGTGGGCCTTAGGAAGCATCACTACGAACAAAGCTAGCGGAGGTGATGGAATTCCAGTTGAGCTATTTCGAATCCTGAAAGATGATGCTGTGAAAGTGCTGCACTCAATATGCCAGCACATTTGGAAAACTCAGCAGTGGCCACAGGACTGGAAAAGGTCAGTTTTCATTCCAATCCCAAAGAAAGGCAATGCCAAAGAATGCTCAAACTACCGCACAATTGCACTCATCTCACACACTAGCAAAGTAATGCTCAAAATTCTCCAAGCCAGGCTTAAGCAATACGTGAACCGTGAACTTCCAGATGTTTAAGCTGGTTTTAGAAAAGGCAGAGGAACCAGAGATCAAATTGCCAACATCCAATGGATCACCGAAAAAGCAAGAGAGTTCCAGAAAAACATCTATTTCTGCTTTATTGACTGTCTGAAAGCCTTTGACTCTGTGGAACACAATAAACTGTGGAAAATTCTGAAAGAGATGGGCGTACCACACCACCTGACCTGCCTCTTGAGAAACCTGTATGCAGTTCAGGAAGCAACAGTTAGAACTGGACATAGAACAACAGACTGGTTCCAAATAGGAAAAGGAGTACGTCAAGGCTATATATTGTCACCCTGCTTATTTAACTTATATGCAGAGCATATCATGAGAAACGCTGGGCTGGAAGAAGCACAAGCTAGAATCAAGATTGCCAAGAGAAATATCAATAACCTCAGATATGCTGACACCACCCTTATGGCACTAAAAAGCCTCTTGACCCTTATGGCAGAAAGTGAAGAGGAACTAAAAAGCCTCTTGATGAAAGTGAAAGAGGAGAGTGAAAAAGTTGGCTTAAAGCTCAACATTCAGAAAATTAAGATGGCATCTGGTCCCATCACTTCATGGCAAATAGATGGGGAGACAGTTGAAACAGTGGCTGACTTTATTTTTGGGGGCTCCAAAATCACCGCAGATGATGATTGCAGCCACGAAATTAAAAGACGCTTACTCCTTGGAAGGAAGGTTATGACCAACCTAGATAGCATATTAAAAAGCAGAGACATTACTTTGCCAACAAAGGTCCGCCTGGTCAAGGTTATGGTTTTTCCAGTGGAGAGTTGCACTGTGAGGAAAGCTGAGCACAGAAAAATTGATGCTTTTGAACTGTGGTGTTGGAGAGGACTCTTGAGAGTCCCTTGGACTGCAAGGAGATCCAACCAGTCCATACTAAAGGAGATCAGCCCTGGGTGTTCATTGGAAGGACTGATGCTGAAGCTGAAACTCCAATAGTTTGACCACCTGATGCGAAGAGCTGACTCATTTGAAAAGACCCTGAGGCTGGGAAAGACTGAGAGCAGGAGGAGAAGGGGACAACAGAGGATGAGATGGTTGGATGGCATCACCGACTTGATGGACATGGGTTTGGGTTGACTGTAGGAGTAGGTGATGGACAGGGAGGCCTGGCGTGCTGCGGTTCATGGGGTCGCAAAGAGTCGGACATGACTGAGCCACTGAAATGAACTGAACTGAAACAAATGAATGGCTAAACAAATTTTGGTACATTCATATCATGGAATAAAAGGAACAAATTATTGTTTTATACAACAATGTGGATGAATCTTAAGTAAAAAAATCCCAATACCAAAATGCTATACATCATCTGATTCCAGTTGTATAATATTCTTGAAATAACAACATCACATATATAGAGAACAAATATATCAGTGGTTGCTAGAGATTAGAATGAGAGGAGGTAGATGCAGTTATGAAAGAGAAACATGAGGGATTCTTGTGGTGATGCAGGTGTTCTGCATCTTGCCTGTGGCGGTAGATACACATACCTACATATGATAAAAGAGCAGAGAACTAAACACATGTGCACATGCCCACATACATGAATACATGTAAAACCGAAAAACCTGAATAAGCTTAGCAGATTACATCAATATCAATTTCCTGGTTGTAATATTGCACTATTATTTTGCAAGGGTTACCATTGGAGGCAATAAGGTAAAGGGCATATGGGATCTCTGTATTATTTTTTACTACTGCATGTGAATCTATATTTCATTTAAAATTTTAATCAAAATAAAAGGAAAAGGGAAATAAGTAAAAAAAAAAACAGTTGTTTAAAACAGTTGAACTAACGTAATAATTATTTCTGATGTTAATAATTTCAATAAAAGCAGCAAAAAATGAAAAGAGAACCTTACCAGGTGCTACCCTTCTAAAACAATCACTATAGATTGGCCAATGTATCACAGTAAAGGTAAAAAAAAAAAAAGTGAAAGTGTTAATTTCTAAGTCGTGTCTGTTTGTGACCCCATGGACTGTAGCTTGCCAGACTCCTGTGTCTGTGGAATTCTCCAGGAAGAAATAACTGCTAGAGATTAGATATCTAATAACTGGAGTGGGTTGCCATTCCCTTCTCCAGGGAATATTCCCAACCCAGAGATTGAACCCAGGTGTCCTGAGTTGCTGGAAGACTCTTTACCCTCTGAGCCACCAGGGAAGCCTAGCACATTAAAGCTGGCTTCATATTCTTTGATAATGGTCCCATTGAGAAGTAAGGTCTATTTCTCTTTGTCTTGAACCTGAGTAGAATATGGCAGAAAGGACACGGTGCCAGTTTCTGGGCTCAGGCCCTAACATACTGACAACTTCTACTTCCTGTCTCTTGAAACAACACATTACTGGAAGCCAGCTGCCATGTGAGAAATGGGATTACCCAGAAACCACCATACCATAAGTAAAACAGTCAAGCCATATGGAGATGGCCTGAAGGATGAGAACACATGTGAAGATAGAGTGGCCAAAGAGCTCTGAGGCACTGGACATGTGGATGAAGAGCCATCTTCTCTGACCAGCTGAGCCTTTTCCAAATTCTTAACCCACAAAATCATGACCAAAATAAAAGTTGCTTTAATCCACTAAATTCAGAAGTTTTTCATGCAAGCAATCAATAACCAAAACAGCTGACAAAACCCACAGGCACTCTGCCTAGATGTGTTCCCTCAAGTAGGATGGCCTCCAGATAACCGGGACCATCTTCCTTTATGACACCCACCTGCCTTCTACCAAAACAAACTGCTTTCTCAAAAGCAGACATCTCCTCCTCCCCCTTTCTGACTGTAATATGTCCTTTCCTCTGGAGTTTTCTTTCACTTACCTCCAGGTTCTAGCCTGGTGAATACATCTATTCATAAGTCAAAAGCAGAGTTGATCTACACCCTTAAATCCCAGCAATACACCTACTTTAGTATCTTTCAACATCTTTTTGTCCATGACCCACAAGTATGAAATGTGCTTTTTAAGAGTAAACACATAAACATACACACACACCTATTATTGAAAGAAAAGTTTCAAAAACCAATACTTTATGTGATAGACTCCAGTACATTCTATTTCATCATAGTCCATTCTATTTCATTGTAGTCTCAACTAGAAATCAATCCTTTGGTTATTAGGCTGAACTTTGCTTTTTTTTCTTTTCTTAAACTATCAGGTGATTATAAGTATTGCACTATGAAAAAATAAAATTTCACATATCTTCTTATTGATAATTTTCCTGAAAATTATATATTTTTAAACCTGTTCTGATGCTGAAGCTGAAACTCCAGTACTTTGGCCACCTCATGCAAAGAGTTGACTCATTGGAAAAGACCCTGATGCTGGGAGGGATTGGGGGCAGGAGGAGAAGGGGACGACAGAGAATGAGATGGCTAGATGGCATCACCGACTCAACGGGCATGGGTTTGGGTAGACTCCGGGAGTTGGTGATGGACAGGGAGGCCTGGCATGCTGCGATTCATGGGGTCACAAAGAGTCGGACATGATTGAGCCACTGAAATGAACTGAACTGAACTGAACTGAAACCTGTTCTATAACAGGAGAAGGATAGATGTTAGCAATCTAAATTTTGACCCTTAAAAGACACAAAACAAAGCAACCATGAGTTGCTTTACATTGTCTAAGCAGAAAAGAGAATGTTCACATTTTAACAGGATGATCATCCCTTCCTCCTCTTTATTCTGTTCACAGAGCTCCCTCTACATAATGCGAAGCTTTATAGGAATATCAGAAGTGCTCACTAGAAAAAGAAATCGAATGGCAATGGCATTCCAATCTGGAATGTTCTCACATTTCTAGAAATTTGTTAAATTCTTTCCTTAGGTGGACATTTCAACTGTCTACCCACGAGAAACTCACTACTTCCCAAATAAGATAAAGACTGTTATTGTGCCTGAGTCTTCTGTACTTCCCAGCCTCCCTTGCATTTAGGTTGGGCCCTTGTGACTAGCTCTGGTCCAGGTAGTTTAGACCAAGGCTGCAAACAACTGGCGTCCCTCCCTCATCTCATTCTCTTGCCAATGTCACCATGGCAAACTGGAAGCCTACAAGTTCCACAAAGTACAGTTCAAGGATGAAGGTGATCACCCAACCTGCATAGGCCTGTATACAAGGAGAAATTAACGTTTGTGTTTAGTCTTCGAAATTTTGGTGCTTCTTATTTATGGTTTTTAGTATCACTGTAGCTTCACCACACTGTACCCTCATGAATGTACTTTTAAACTCCTGGCTGCGCATACATGCCTTTGACTGTCCCAGAAGTACCTGTAACTCAAAAATTTTCTAGCCTAATGTTAAAAGTTCCTGAGCTGCTCCTTTTATCTTCCACCTTGCTTCATTTGGTTAACTCGTATCCTTCCTTCACCTCCTCCAGAAAGCTTTCCTTGAATCTCCAAAATAGGCTAAGTGCCCAAGCTGTGCTTCAGAGTACCCCATGCATTACCCTGATCTTGGCATCTATCGACTCATGAAATTCTCCCTCATAAGTCTGTCTCTTTAGCTACATTACAAATGTCTCAAAGACAGAGATCATGTCATATCCGTCTTTATAGCCCCACCACCTAGCACACCTGGCAAACTAAGGCCTGTAGGCTGGCTTCTTATTTTTGAAAATAAAAATTTACTAGACCACCACCATACTCATTTGTTTACATAGTGTCCATGGCTATTTTCACGCTACAGTGGTAGTGTCATGTAGTTGTAATGGAGACCAAATGGCCCACAAAGCCTATGGCAACCCACTCCAGTATTCTTGAATGGAGAATTCCATGGACAGAGGAGTCTGGCGGGCTACAGTCCATGGGGTTGCAAAGAGTCGGACACAACTGAGCAGCTAACACTAACTAACTTTAAAGAAAAAGTTTATAAACCCCTGACTAAGCATGATACTTTACACATAATTATATGCACAATAAGAATTTGAAGGGGATAAAGGGTATATAAAGGATCTTTAAAAACATGTATTCAGTAATAATTGTCACTATTTCACAGCAAGTGCTTTTACGCCCCTCCAAAATCTGCCCTTGAAAGTATAGGGACAAGAAAATGGAACAAACTAAAAAAAAAAGAAAATGGAACAAACTCCCAGGCCGAAAGTCAGAAAAGAGCATATAATGGGCATCTATTAAGTGGTCATTAAATAAATAAACTACATTTATCTAAAACCAAATATTCACTTCTATGGAGTATAAAGTGAGCCAAATTCTTCAAAAAGTTAATTTTCAGAAAATATCTAAAGACATTTATAAATGTGTAAACTCTGAACTAACACAACTATGTAAAGCTAAAGGAAGGGTCCTGAACTACGTCTGGACTAAGTCCTACAGTCATCTTTGTAGTGTACCTTATCTCCCAGGGTGCAGAGGGAATACAGGGAGGCAAGGAAAAGACAGGACTGACCACAGCAAATATGAGCTCTAGGGAGTGCTAGAAACTGAATATTACATCCCCCCAAAGTCAGTGTTGAAGTACTAAGCCCCAGTGGGACGGTATTTAGAAGTGGGAAGTATTTGGGAGGTAATTAGGTCTAGATGAGGTCATGAGGTGGTGCCCTCATGATAGGATTAGTGTCCTTATAAAAAGAAGAAAACAAGTCTGAGGATCTAATGTATAATATGGCAATTATGATTGATAATACTGTGTTGTATAATTGGCATTTGCTAGGAGAGTAGAACTTCAGTGTTTCCACACACAAAAGGTAAATATGTGAGGTGATGGATGTGTTAAATAATTCAACTGTGGGACTCCTTTCACAAAGTATACCAAATCATCATACTGTACACTTTAAATACATCTACAATTTTGTCAATTATAACCTGATAAAGCTTAGGGGAGACACAGAGAGAGAAACATAAGATCTTTCCTCTTGATGTGCGGGCACCAAAGAAAGGCCATGTGAGGACACAATAAGAAGATGGACAGAGACTCTATAAACTAGAAGCAGGCTCTAGGCAGGAACTGAACTGGCCGCACCTTGACTTTAGACTTCCCAGGCTCCAGAACTGTGAGAAATAAATTTCTCTTGTTTAAGTCACCCAATCCGTGCTGTTTTGTAATAGCTGTCTGAGCTTACTAGAACAAAGCACTTGCAAACATATAGAAGGGGCCAGTCCACAAGTTTTGACAGACCTCCTGTGGACCAATGAGGAAACTTAGAAGCTAAGAATCTTTTTTTCTCTCTCTCTTTTTTTTTTTGGTTTGTTGTATGTATCACCTTTGAGATGAGAAGCATGAAAGGAGCATCCTGATATTTTCCTCTCAAATATCCTCTTTCCTTTCATTTGACCATCTAAGTTCAGCCTAAAACTTCTCTGACATCTCCAGCCGGTTGTAATTTTTCTTTTCTCACTGAAGCTTCATACTGTTAACTTTTCCACATATTTTAGAACTTAAAATTACCCTGGCTTGCTAATAGGTTGCCTTATACGTAGTAATCTGGTTTCCCAATAGACCATAAATGTCCTAGGAAAGAGTACTCTCTTAAATATTACATCCTCTTTACTCTTGTTTTCCCTCACGCTTCTACAAGCATTAATTATAAGATGCAGAGTTTCTAACAACGATAGATTAGAAGTACTTCAACTGCTTGCTCTTGGGTCAAACATGAATGACACAAGCAAGGGAGGAGTTAAATAAATATAAGGAGAAAAAAATTTGATCATTACACTAACAGAGAGAAGTATAGAATGTGGGAAAGGAATTTTTTAAATGATGAAATAATCTTTTGGTGAATAGATTTTCCTTGTTACACTGGGGGGAGGGGGCTAAGAAAAATAACACGAACAGAATAAAATACCCCTTTCAGAATTTAACAACCAAGAGTTTACATATAACATATGGTAAACAAATCTGATAGAGAGTTATAACAGTGGGGAAATAAGCAGTCATCACTAGAAAGAGTGAAAATAACTAAATGAGTGAAAAAAGAAATGTTTTCTATCTCCCCAAATTGTGTATGTTATTAATACATAATATTCTTACTTAATTGGTTAAGAATATGGAACTAGAGTGTATTTTATTATAGATCATAATTATTGAATAAAGTTTTTTGCCTTGTCTCTTCTAAAATCAGTTTTCTTTAAGGGACAGTCTTAAAAGTGAATGTGCATGATAGGCTATCAGGATTCTTTTTCCTTTGAAATAAATATCTAATGAATTAGCTTGAAACAATATCTGCACTATCAAATCCAGTCATCAAGCAAGTTTTTAAAGGAGTCTGCACTAAAAAACTAAGTTACAATTCTAAGTAACATGGTAAAACAGATAAAAGACACAACATTATCAACTATTGTCATTTCAATGGTGATTACTGCATTGCACTAATTTCTAGAATGGGACACAGAGGGACTGAATGAAGAATTGGCAATTTTTAAAGGAAGACGAAAGGGGGCAAAGGGCATGGAAGATGGGAAGAGAGGGAACAGGAGAAAGAGAGCAGGCCAGGGAGTCACGGAGAAAGGAATCTAATCTTAATGCTATATTTTTGGTGGAAAATGGAATCAACTCTTATATGACAAAATGAATTAATGGACTGATTTTAATATATACAATAACTTGGATCAAGCTTTTATGATCTAATCAACAAGGAAAATTCTTTCTGTGTAATCTTAAAAAAATTTTTTTTCTTATGATAATCCAGAAAAGTAATCTCATAAGAAAGATGACTTCAACAAATACCTTTGAAAATTTTATAAACATTACAAAATTGAAAAATAGAACACAAAAAAGAACATATGACAGTTAGACTTAAATACATTTCAACTAAGATATAAGTTCAAAAGTTTTTAAAAAGTAAAGTTAATGCAAAATATATCATGAAGTTAACTGTATGTTTATATATCAGCCTTAGATGGAAGAACTTTGGTAGATACTGTAAAACTCACACATGAGAACTAGATTAATGATGTTTTACACACATGTAGAGACAGCAACCATTTTGAACCTATATTCTATGGCTTTGAGCTTATGTTTTAATCAACAGTGTTGCAGGCTATTGCCCCTGGTTATGTATTTTAATATTTTCCTCAAGTGAATCTTATTTGTATTTACTGCCTGAAATTATGAAGTAAGCTATGAAGTTAAAATGAAGAGTGAAATTCTGAAAGTCTAAAATAGATAATAAATATGTACATGAAATTCAGCTCAAGTATTATTCCAATATACAGTACAAATCTTCATATTCAATTCTACCCAAACTGTAAAACCAATGTGTCAATCACTATGAATGAAACATGGAAAGACTAACCCTGAGTAAGAAGTATAACCATCCAAAAGTATAACAAAACAGATTTTACCCAGTACTATAGTGCCAAAAGTCTTTCATGTGAGACTCCTGGAAAATCCAAATGGTTGCACAGGACAAAAATCACAGTCACGTGTCAGAACCTCACATCCACGCAACAAGAGGATCTGGGACACCCTGAGTGACACTAGAATTTCATCAGTGTTCACCAGGCTTGTAGAAGACAACTATAATAAATTTACATTTTGTTGTAAAGACATGAGATAATGTATGATCTCTGTGATTCACAGTAAGTATTTATAAGACATACAATAAAACTATAAACACAAATTTCATTTTGTAAGAATTTTACTGATTTCTTACTATGCCCTATGGTGTTTCTAATAGTTATGTATGGATGTGAGAGTTGGACCATAAAGAAAGCTGAGTACTGAAGAATTGATGCTTCTTAACTGTGGTGTTGGAGAAGACTCTTGAGAGTCCCTTGGACTGCAAGGAGATCCAACCAGTCCATCCTAAAGGAAATCAACCCTGACTATTAATTGGAAGGACTGATGCTGAAGCTGAAGCTTCAATACTTTGGCCACCTGATGTGAAGAAATGACTCATTGGAAAAGACCCCAATGCCAGGAAGGACTGAAGGCAGGAGGAGAAGGGGACAACAGAGGATGAGATGGTTGGATGGCATCACTGAGTCAGTGGACATGAGTTTGGGCAAGCTCTGGGAGTTGGTGATGAACAAGGAGGCCTGGCGTGCTGCAGTCCATAGAGCTGCAAAGAGCCGGACATGACTGAGTGACTGACCTGACTGACAGAAGCATGATATGAATACACTGGAGCTTGAGCCTGACTATCTCAAAGCTTCAATTAGTTTTAAATGATCAAACAATTTCACTGCTGAGAGACAAGAAACCATAAGTCTTTTATATGATCCTATAAAGTAATAGGCAGAAAGGTTACCGTCCAAAGTCAACATATGCACCACTAGATACATTCACATAAATGGCTGCACACAGTCCTGAAGACATCCTTGTTAGCATAATTATTTAAATAGAATTTGCAGGTTTCTCCTTATATTAATATTTGCCCATTCTTGAGGATAAGTGACTGATTATATATTTTTCTTACAGATGTCAAAAATATTTCAATTTAAAAAAAGAGACTGAACATAGGTCATTCATCACATAGCTACAACTAGTCTTTTTTTTCTTAATATATATATTTTATTGAAGTATAGTTGGCTTACAATGTTTCAGGGGCACAGCAAGGTGATTCAGTTACCCATAAACACATATATTATTTTTGAGATTATTTTTCATAATAGGTTATTACAAGATATTGACTATGGTTCCTTGTGCTATAACAGTAAAATTACAAATAGTCTTAAGTAACAAGATCTCTTATAATGCAAGAGATTTGCAATTACAATGTGGTTACCTATATTTTTACTCCCACCCCCAAATATAGTGCCTTCACCATGCCAACCCAAATAGGAGATTTCTGATTATATACGGGAGAGAAATTCTTTCCCCATACCCCATTATCACCACCAAATTCAAGACCTGAAAGTGCTCAGGACAATCTATTTATTTCCAACAATCAAAAGAGACCAATCTCATATGGGAAGATTGGCCAATAATTAAGGAGATATCAGTTGCCTTAGCAACAGATTCCTTCCCAAATAAGCACAGTTTTCATTCAGCAGCCTTTAGCCAAAAGGGGAATTAAATCATTTAAATCAACAATTTCATTGTTTAGCAAACAGAACAGCTTTCCAGGTCTCAAGAAAACAGACCCCTCACAGTTGGTCCAGCATTGCCCAAGGTAGCAGTGGTTTAGCTGAATAAGCCAAGTTCTTGAATTACAGGATTTTATCATCAAAACCACTGCTAACAGAACTGCTAGCTTTTGCCAAAGAAACACGACAAAGGAGAGAGCCTCTCCTAAGTGATACTAATGAATATATTTAGCTTTATGTATCTTAACCTTACCTAGAGAATATATATGTGGGTTTCTGTGTATATATATTGATGACATTCCAGATGTCTCATTCAGTAAAAGATTAACCAATCTATTCCATGAGCCAATAAATAGCTTCTTATACTTCAATTTCTAGGTGTAAAAGCCTAACCTCATATCAGAAAATTTAAAAAATATTTTATGTGGATCATCACCAAACCTAAGAAAATGAATTGCTATGTTTCTAAATGTTGATATAACCCAGCCAACACCGCCAACTTCCCCCATAGCCAGCAAGGTCTCAACTGATGTGTCAGACTCCAGTTCTGAGCTGTAGTATTTGCCTCCCTAGCCCTTCTCTGACTTCCTACAACCCTTCATATTCTCTCACTGTCTGTCTCCTGTTTCTCTTTTTGCTTGTTTCTTTAATATTTTTAAGTTATAAGAATAATACATGCTCATCAAAATAAATTCAAATAATTTGAATTAAAGTAACTCAAAATAAAAAAAGAAGAGACCCTCTGGTTAGATTAATAATTTCAGGACGTAGTTTTCAGGTATGCTTTTTTAAATTTATATAAATGTTTGTTCTTTTTTCTTTGATTGGTTTTTTTCTTTTTCATAAAAATAGGTCTTTGTCATTCTTTCTCTTACCTTTTGTCATGTCGACATGGGGAAAATTGAGTTAATCTTTTTGGGCTCCAAAATCACTGCAAATGGTGACTCCAGCCATGAAATTAAAAGATGCTTGCTCCTTGGAAGAAAAGTTATGACCAACCTAGACAGCATATTAAAAAGCAGAGACATTACTTTGCCAACAAAGGTCCGTCTAGTCAAAGCTATGGTTTTTCCAGTAGTCATGTATGGATGTGAGAGTTGGACCATAAAGAAGGCTGAGTGCCAAAGCATTGATGCTTTTGAACTGTGGTGTTGGAGAAGACTCTTGAGAGTCCCTTGGACAGCAAGAAGATCCAACCAGTCCATCCTAAAGGAGATCAGTCCTGAGTGCTCATTGGAAGGACTGATGCTGAAGCTGAAACTCCAATACTTTGGCCACCTGATGCTGGAAAAGATTGAAGGCAGGAGGAGAAGGGGACAACAGAGGATGAGATGGTTGGATGGCATCATCAACTCGATGGACAAGTTTGAGTAAGCTCCGGGAGTTGGTGATGGACAGGGAAGCATGGTGTGCTGCAGTCCATGGGGTTGCAAAGGGTCAGACATGACTGAAGGACTGAAGTGAATTGACTGATGAAAGAAAGAATTCCTCGAATCCATCCCATCTCACACAGTGAAATGTACACGTCCACGTTTTCTCCTCCAAGTATTCTGTTCACGATACTATACTGTATCTGCCTCCATTTATGAAAAATCAAGTGTCCAATACTATATCATTTATCTTTATGATTATGAAAAACAGAGACTAATTATGAAAAAAAAATAAATTAATTAAAAAAAAAAAAGAAAAACAGAGACTAATTATGAACATCTAAATAGAAATACCTAGTTACCTGTCAACATCCCCCATATTAACTGAGGTGAAATATTTCAATCAGATAATAAAATTTAAAGCCATAATGTTTTAAGATGTATGAAACCAGCTCTCTAATTTAGTTTGGAAGCTTGAAGAATGTATTTGGTTTTAATTCACATTTTGTCTCATTTTAAACAAAGGAATCATAACAAATATACTGTATCTATGAATAATAAATGGAGATATTCCCCCTTTTCCAATTACAAAACCCCAAACAAGAAAATGGCTAAGGTTCTTTGGTCAGCAGATAATTCCAGCCATAGGCTGACACTTCACTTCTAAATCCACTATTGCACTAATTATGCAACAAATGATGCCAACAAACAGCACTGCCAGGAGCACTGAAGGTTCTCACTTACAAGTAAATGAGTATATCAGCATCCCCAGATGCCGACACATTAGACTTCAACGGCCAGGAAATTGAGCATTTACACTACCACCAGTTACCATTACTCAGTGAAATGTCATTTCCCAAGTCCAAAACTGGAACTACTACTTTTGAGACTTTACAAATTCATTTATGATGAGATAATTCAAAGTCATATTCCCTTAGGAATGTAGAAAGCCACCAGATATTAACTCTGCCTAAAAGTCTTGATTATCTCAAGTGTGGAACTGAGACGCAAGGATATTCATCTCTCATCATCAGCCAGTATCTATTACGTGCCTGCAAGGCATGTGGCATCATACAAGTCACCTATAAGGGTGAGCTCTATAGGGCTGTAATAGTCAACAGTGGAAAATGCTGTTGCTGGTCTATGAAATATATGTGAAATCTGACCATATTTTCTACTGAGCTCTACTTACACACACATAATAAAGTAGGGCGCCTGTGTTTCTTTGAACCGGCAGGGCATGTTTACCTTTAACCTTCACTCACCAAACAATAACTGTTCTCCTCTTCAAGTGCTGACAATATTGGGCAACCGTGTCTGAAAATATGACTGTTGTATACTCTTCATTGTTATAGGACAGTAAGGGATCAATTCACTTAAAGAGCTTTGATTTTTGCTAGAGGAAAAGTATAATAATGCTGGTTAAATTAATAGTCAAATCCTTATATCAGTCAATATAAAGAATAATGTAAAATTGAACTGAGGACTTTTACAACAGAAATCTGAAAAACTTTAAATGCTTTGACATTTTAAAAATTATACTCTTGATTATGGTGCAGTGCAGCCATGGCCTTATTCTGAATACAAAAGGAAAAAAAAAACTTTGCTGAATTTATTACTCTACTTCGAGCTACTAGATATTAGACTTCAGAAGAAAATATGAGATTCTGTCAAAAACAAGTGGTTATACATGGACACAATCTAACTTAATCATTAATAAAAATAAAACTGGATCTACTTCACAGCAACCAGTCAATTGTAAAGGAAATCAATACTGAATATTCATTGGAAGGACTGACGCTGAATATTTTCGCCACCTGATGCAAAGAGCTGACTCATTAGAAAAGACCCTGATGCTGGGAAAGATTGAAGGCAGGAGGAGGAGAAGGAAATGACAGAGAACAAGATGGCTGGATGGCATCACTGACTCAATGGACATGAGTTTGAGCAAACTCCAGGAGATGGTGAAGGACAGGGGAGCCTGGTGAGCTGCAGTCCATGGGGTCACAAAGAGTCAGACATGAATGAGCAACTGAACAACTCCACAGCAGCCCAATAAAATGAGAGTCAGAAGTTTGGCTAGTGCTGTTCACTGGTGGCTTTCTTTGTGATCTCATACTAAGGAGAAATAAGAAAATGTGCCCAGCACTGCTTGAACTGCTCCATGACAGCAGCTAAAGAACGGGGCCTGACCAGATATTTCAGCCTATATCCAAATCTGCCTTGCTCATATTAACTGGCCAGCAGCTCTGTAAGAATTACTTCAGACTCATCTCTTTGGCCATGAATAAAAGACTACATCAAAATTAACATTACAAAGGTTTTCAAAAACTCCAAAATAGTCAAGTTACCAGAACCCAGTATTAACACTTTTGACGATATATTTTTACCAGCTTTTTTTCTTTTTACACATTATCAAACTGTAATGAAGTTTTTTTCATTTAAAAATTTTACAGATATGTACTCTTCATAGTCAGTCCTCAATAATAATAATCAACTCTTATGGAAGGCTGCAGAAGCATTTGTTTCTTAATGAAAAGTCATGAGAGGATTTCGAACCTAGACATATTGACCACTTTGATTTTACATGGATGTGGACATAATTAGGGGCCATCCAGCAATTTTGCTTCTCCTGACATCATTCAACAAATAGTTCCTGGCAACCACTATGTGACATGGGTGAGAACACTGAGTCAGATAGGACACATGCCCTGCCTTCGAGGAGCTCGTCACCCGCAGTGATGATAAGGGTGTGTCTCACGCAGTGGGAGGGAGACATGGTGTGCTGCTCACACGCACTTCACAGAGGAACACCTAACCTAGCAGGAGCTGGAGGTGAGAGAGGTCAAAGAAAGGCTCCTAGGGATGCTTTCAGTTTTTCTAATTTACTAATTATAAACTTTATCTAATCCTTATTTGCCATAAAGGAGCCTCTGTTTCCTAACTAGTCTGTTTTAGGTAAATCTAATTCATATTCTTTAAAAAACAAATTCTCTGGATACAATTTGAAAGACCTGCCTGTTGAGAAACCTGTATGCAGGTCAGGAAGCAACAGTTAGAACTGGACATAGAACAACAGACTGGTTCCAAATAGGAAAAGGAGTACGTCAAGGTTTATATTGTCACCCTGCTTATTTAACTTATATGCAGAGTACATCATGAGAAACACTGGGCTGGATGAAGCACAAGCTGGAATCAAGATTGCCGGGAGAAATATCAATAACCTCAGATATGCAGATGACACCACCCTTATGGCAGAAAGTGAAGAGGAACTAAAAAGCGTCTTGATGAAGGTGAAAGAGGAGAGTGAAAAAGTTGGCTTAAAGCTTAACATTCAGAAAACTAAGATCATGGCATCTGGTCCCATCATTTCATGGGAAATAGATGGGGAGACAGTGAAAACAGTGTCAGACTTTCTTTTTTTGGGCTTCAAAATCACTGCAGATGGTGATTGCAGCCATGAAATTAAAAGACGCTTACTCCTTGGAAGGAAAGTTATGACCAACCCAGATAGCATATTAAAAAGCAGAGACATTACTTTGCCAACAAAGGTCCATCTGGTCAAGGCTATAGTTTTTCCAGTGGTCATGTATGGATGTGAGAGTTGGACTGTGAGGAAAGCTGAGCGCCGAAAAATTGATGCTTTTGAACTATAGTGTTGGAGAAGACTCTTGAGAGTCCCTTGGACTGCAAGGAGATCCAGCCAGTCCATCCTAAAGGAGATCAGTCCTGGGTGTTCATTGGAAGGACTGATGCTGAAGCTGAAACTCCAATACTTTGGC
Organism: Cervus canadensis; assembly: GCF_019320065.1. Taxonomy (NCBI): domain Eukaryota; kingdom Metazoa; phylum Chordata; class Mammalia; order Artiodactyla; family Cervidae; genus Cervus; species Cervus canadensis. The sequence continues at coordinate 25,948,783 of NC_057390.1, read as the reverse complement.
CACCTCACGCGAAGAGTTGACTCATTGGAAAAGACCTTGATGTTGGGAGGGATTGGGGGCAGGAGGAGAAGGGGACAACAGAGGATGAGATGGCTGGATGGCCTCACTGACTCGATGGGCATGAATTTGAGTAAACTCTGGGAGGTGGTGATGGACAGGAAGGCCTGGCATGCTGCGATTCATAAGGTCACAAAGAGTCGGACACAACTGAGTGACTGAACTGAACTGAACAAAAAAGGGCTTTAAATATATATATATTTATTACAAAAAGTGATCCTTCCTAACCTCCCACCAAGTGCACTATTGGCGTAGAACCACAATGAATGTCCAAAAGAGCCATTTTCTATTATTCCTCCACATCTTATCCTGTGATGCTCTTCAATCATGTTAAATACAGCAGACAGAGAAGTATGGAGAGTAAACTGGAAAACTGGCCATTCAGGTAACAAAACACTTCCCACCCTTTCCAGAGAGCTTGCCATAGAATCTGCTGCAGGATCCTAGAAAAAATTCAGATCACTCTAACAAACTTTTCAAACTGTAAGAAAATACAGAAACTGCTCAGTCTCTCTCTCTCCCTCTTTTTCTTTGTGTGTGTGTGTGTGTGTGTGTGTGTGTGTATGTATGCACATACACAATTATTAAGAGCTATGCTCATTTTTCTTTGAGAGAAAAATCAGCCCATCTTTTGTGGATGCCTACTAAATTGAATTTGATGCCATTTTTAAGGGATATAAAAGAAAAAAGAAGGAACATATTATCAACTTTTTTGGGGGGCTGCGTGGCATGTGGGATCCTAGTTCCCCAACCAGGGATCAAACCCACACCCCTTGCACTGGAAGTACACTGTCTTAAACACTGGACCACTAGGGAAGTCCTTATCAGCTGTTTTTAGTAACTCCCTTTCCCCAGATGCTTTTATGCTACCCAAAGAGACTAAATCTGAGGCAGTATTCAAATACCTCATCCCTGCCAGCACCCAGATATCACCACACCATCCTGCAGCAGTCATGCACTGCCTTGGCTGTCACATCAGAACTCTAGACTTTACAGTTAGACAGAACCTGAGTTCACATGGCTCAGAAAATAAAACGGCTTGCCCAGAGTCACACAGCTCATTAGAGGCAAAAGAGGTATTAGTGCCTATGGCTGCTCATCCCTTTATTCCTTTGAATTCTCAACCAAAAAAAAAAAAAACCCATCTCTAGCCCCCAGAAGTAACAACAAGAATGCAACAAAATGTATTTTGCTCTGAATTTCTTTAACATCTGATTTACTTGATTAGATTAAAAACAATCTAACACTTTAAACTGCACCTTAATGTTGAAGAAGTTTCAAGTTTTATGTCCTAGTCTTTTATGTTATTAACATCTCACCTTCTGTACATGTTATCCTTTGGCAACAGACATTTTAAAAATTTGGACCAAATCCTAGAAAATGAGTGTCTCAATTTTATATATCAAAAGAGGGAAGGGGGGAAAAATGTGAAGTGGTATCTCTGTCTTACCCACCTAAATACACACACAAAAATATATTAAAATACCCTTCACAGAATTTCAAGAGGACACAATTCAAAGAATAACAATAAATGCAAGTCACCAAGAGCTGACATTTTCATGACCTAAGCTTGTTGCATACTGTTCCTCCCGCTCATGTCTACTGACTTCCAGGAGTAAACCCTAAGGGAGTTGTTTTGAGTGAGGGTTTCTGTATGTCTCTTTGAATAGGAATACAAAGTGACAGAAAAATAACTCAAAATTGCTATAAAATGAATGGTATTTCCAAATGCGCAAGCAAACAACATGCACTTTAATGTAACACATTTCTTCTTATTTGGCAGTAAGTTAAAACATACGTTGTTTGAAGTTTATATAAAAATGGATGAAAAGGTGTTATTTGTGTTAAAAATGAAACCAAATTACTAAGTGGTTTGAAATCCATGGCTTTTATTATCCAAATGTAGCCAGTTAAAAGTAATGTCACTTGAAGAGTAAAAATAAATTAGGGTTAACAGTTACTGGTTTGCTTGGTTTTGCTTTGTTTTTTTGATGAAGGAAATAAACAAAGTAAAAACCTTCAAAAATATGCACTTAGTCATTACAATTTCACAATTTCCTTTAACACAATTCCAAAAAACAAACAACAAAGAAATTTAGTTACCCCTTAAAATCAAATACAAATATTTTTTCCTGAAGGCTTTTTCTTCTATGAATTACCAAAGAAAAGAGCTGTCAAATGCTTAGTCTCACTTCAAAAAAGAAAAGTCAATGGCAGCAGGTAAAACTCAAGTGGTCAAAATGTCCTCATCAGCTTGCCCTGGGAAAAATTTCATCAAGAACAACAACAACAAAAGCCAAAAATCATTATTATCAAAGAAATTATTTTTACCATCAATAGTTCGATTAGTGCTTTGCAAAACAAAAGAAGAGAGCATACTCTTGAACTGTTTAGATGGAAAAGACAGAGAAGGAACAAGTTTTCAAATTGAATTGGAAAAACTGAAGTTCAGAACTAATACTTAAAAGCAAAAAGAGGTTTTTATTACTTGACTTTTAAATATACAGTATGTCCAAAAGCATGGGTTTCTTAGGCCTAAGATTCCTGGCATAGCTGCCTTTCTTCTAAGGCCTTTTTCTATAACTTATTTAGGATCCAAGGTAATTTTCCCCTGTTGACCATCATTTAATATAGCCAAAAATAAGATATGGTATGTCCCCCAAAGATCAGATAACTTGGCTCTAATAAGTACAATCAAAAAATCACAACCTGCTATAAATCCTTAAATTAGGTATGAGTACCTTAAGAAAAAGCCTAAATTTACATGTATCCCATTTTGAGTCCTGGGAAAATATTAAATAAAACATATTTTGTCATGAATTACATCATTATCTCTGACCAGCACTGGAAATGGACCAAGCTATAAAGAAAGCCAGACTACAGACAAACACCATCAATGGTGTTGGGTCCAAAGATGTGTCAAGAGATGTGATTACAATAGTCCACCACTGGTTTTGCCCTCGTTTCAGTTGGTCAAATATACTTCAAGGTGCAAAACACCTTAATTACACTGCTTACCATGATCAGTTGTATTTATTTAACTTCTGAAATATTTTTTACATTTTTATTCTTGTCTAAAAATGACAGGAGTTGAGAAACTTAGAACACTTCAGAAACTGTACAGTGTAACATTGTCCATGTTGGATAGAAGTATTGACACTAAAAAAAAAAAGAACAAGTTGGGGGCTTACCTGGTGGTGCAGTGGATAAGAATCTGCCTGCCAATGCAGGGGACACAAATTCAACCCCTGATCCAGGAAGATCCCACATGCCCCGGGACGATTAAGCCTACAAAGCACAATTATTGAGCTGGCGCTCTATAGCCCAGGAGTTGCAACTACTGAGCCCACGCATCCTAGAGCCCGTGCTCGCAAGAAGAAAAGCCATCACGGTGAGAAGCCCGTGTATCGCAACTAGAGGGCAGCCCCTGCTCGCCTCAACTAGAGAAGGCCATGTGCAGCAACGAAGACCTAGCGCAGCCATAAATAAATAAACAAATCTTTAAAAAAAAAAGTTAGTGGGAGGTGATAACAAATTTAAGAGGAAATAAACTTTTAACCTAGACTAAGCTTCTGTTGCAAATATAACCTGCTTCTGCTAACATTTCAAATAAATGTTAGAAAATATTAGTGAATGTTTTCTTTATCCTCACATGCCAGCATTCTGTAGGCAAATGAAAACTAAAATGCTTTTTTTCACTAATATTCATATACTCTAAGATTTATGTCTAATAACTTGCCTTTTTTCCTGTGTCCTTCAAAATCCAATGGGCAATAAAATTATATTAAGATCTAGAATGATAACAATCTCCCATCTGCAGTACTCAAATACTAGCTAGTGCATCAAATTTCAAAAAGTTGGTCAGCTGGAATCTGGATTTAAGTTAAATCAATTATATGTCAATTATATCTAAATAAAGCTACGGGGAGGAGATGAATCAATAACGTTAGTAGACCTAAGTCTGGCTGTTTAGCTTATTTTACAAAGCAAGAAGGAAAACGTTTTCTGAATTTCACGCTAAGATTTTATATAAATTTGCTGATAGTTTTAAATAATGTTTATTCTCAAGGTATTTTTAAGACAATTAGTTACCAGACAGCGGGTGCAATAAGTGAAAGAAGAGCAGCAAGAAAAGCGTATCGTCCAAGCTTCAGAGTCACAAAGAACATCAAAAACAGGTCATGTGTAGAGTTACAAGAGATACACTGACCAGGCTGAAAGACAAACCATTCATTATAGTGCACTGAGAATTAATATTTTTTATAAATTATGTAATCACCCCATGAATAGCTCAATTAAACGGATTTTTATACTGAAGAATTAATTTATTAAATTAAGATACTTTAAATATTTCATGATTTTTGTTTTGGCATTTTCTTTACTTTTCAAATACACTGGAAACCAGTGGCATACTGAGGGCTGGGGCATGGAAGGCATGCTTTACCCGAGCAGGGAGAAATAATTTTAGCCCTGGCATTTTTCAAAAAATGCTGTCACATGTTGAAATTAAAAGCAAATTACCTTTCAATTTTATTATTTTTCAAAATTAGCTAACACCCTTTATAGCCCCAGACTGGACTTCCCCTGCCATCCTCCCCAGTCCTTGGCATACCCTGATGGAAACCTCAAAAAAATGGAGATAGCTAAGATCTGTCACAATCTCTAACATAATCTGCATTTACTTATCATTCTTAAGTTACTTCTTCACTGTTTTCTTCTCTTCCTTTTATTTCTCCTGTTCATTTAATTTTAATAATTTTACAAAGGGATAGTAAAGCTGAATTTAGATCGTATTGAATTTTTAGTCTGGAATGGAGAGAAACAAAACTATAATACTGCTCATTTAGTAAAATATTGCTCTCAGAACATGAGTTATAATATTCATATACTCAAAATCCAAAACACTTCAAAATGAAAACAGAGCTTTTAGCTGTTAGAAAAATGAAAAGTCAGCTGTTGGAAACTGCAAAATAATCTGTATGTTTTTCATTTTTATATGTCATATATATGAAAAAAGATTCTTAATTTCTTTGCATTAAAAGTAAAGTATAATAACATAAACTGGATGTCACACTTGATATGCAGGTCTAATTATGATACATTGTCCTTATACTAAGTAGATATGTGATAATTCATTAAAAAATCTCATTGAAAGTTCTTTTAATCTTCATTTTAAATTGAATTTTTCTTGTTTTCTATACAATAATCCAATTTTTCTCATGTGGAACCATTATTTCTTCCATTCTGTTATAAAGTTTTCAAAGCATAAGAATCATAGTTGCTAATTCTCACAGCAATTTTTCTATAAAGTTTATTTTTCTGTCAATGTTAATCCAAGCCTGATAATTCACCATGTATCTCATGAATCCATTTTGGAGTTCTGCCATGACATCATAATATAAAAAGTACTTCATGAATGTATAGATCTGGAAACTACTACACTAGAGGAAGAATAAAAACTTCCAAACTTAAATAGCACAACAAAAAAAGAACATTGACTAGTAAAATCATCTCAAATTTAGAAAAATTAACAAAAATAGAAATATAGTAAGTATTTTAAATGAACCTCATAAAACAAAGGCTTTTCTGATTTGTAATAAACGAACTTAAAAAATGTCCTGGAGAAGATTCTACATTTCATAGCAACACAACTGAACTTCTCTTTATAAATAAGTTATTAAAATAATACAAATATTACTGAATTATATGCTACTGGTAAATTTACACATTTCATACCCCTAAAGGTAGGCAACTGATATGTATGGGAAAAATGACTTGTTTGGCGCTCTAATGTTATTTATGCTGATAGGAGACATATATTCCATGCTATTCTTCCATACATCTAAAGTATTTTTTGTACAATTATATATGAAAAATCTCCATTTTAGAGCTTTCTTACACACTACAGAAAGATTTACAAAGCTACTTAAATATGATGCAGTAATTACCTAAAACCCAAGTGTCGCATGATATAAAGAAAATACCAAAGAGTATTTGGAATCTGTCTGTAGGCTCGTTGGAAAAGACCCTGATGCTGGGAAAGACTGAAGGCAGGAGGAGAAGGGGATGACAGAGGATGAGATGGCTGGATGGCATCACCAACTCAATGCACATGAGTTTGAGCAAACTCTGAGAGTTGGTGATGGACAGGGAGGCCTGGCATGCTGCAGTCCATGGGGTCGCAAAGAGTTGGACACAACTGAGTGATGGAACTGAACTGAAGCAGAACTACTTCACTGAGGAACATGTGATGTCAAAGCTTCTAGAAAAGCTAAATCCACTAGCAGCTGAATCCACTGGAGAGCCACCATATTGAGAACTGTGGGAATTTCTAAATTAAAAGGCTTCGTGGTCTTTTGTCTATTTGAATGAACAAAATGATTAAATTTGAGGACTTCTATCCATTTCACATATCTCTTGATTGTGCTCACACAACAACCAATACAAAGGGAAGGATTTCATTTGTCTTTAGTTATCTGGCTTTGGTATTACCTTTAAATTAAACAGTTTATATTTGTAGTGTGATATAGACCTCTGTTCTTAGGACTCCCATGTCAAAATTTCACTTTTTAAAAACAGAGTTAATTTGACAGAAAGCATACCAATAGTAAAAAATATGAAATTCAAACCTGGCTTCTCTATTTGATTATAATTATAACCACAGTTCATATTTTAACTTTGTATAATAAAGGAAATACCAAAAACTCAAAACTTTTGAGACACTATTATCTATAATAACTTGGTTATAAAGTCTTTTCTGGTTTTAAATGATTCAAGAACAATTTGAAAATAACACTGAACTCTATGCTATCAGGAAAAAGAAATGATTTCACATATTATAGAGTAATCAGAGACTTTCCAGAAGAGCACTCTACTACTCTGAGGAAAGTGCTATTTCTAGAACCAGAAATACCTTTTCAGTCTTTAATTAACTGTAAAACTTATCTACAAAAACAAAAGGCAAGGGCCTAGAAAAGGGTCTTAAATCCTTCATCCTAATTTTCAGTGCTATTAAGAATTATATCACAATTATCAAATCTATCTATAAAATGTCTACATACAGAGGAATTCCCTGCTGGTCCAGTGGTTAAGACTCCAAGCTTCCAGGGCAGGGGGCCTGAGTTCGAGCCCTGGTCTGGGAACTAAAATTCCAGAAGCCAAGTGGTGTGGCCATAAATAAATAAATTAAATGACTGGACACAGTCAGTTCTCATGTTATGAACATCTGACTTACATGTTGATGTTCAGTCGCTCAGTCGTGTCTGCCTCTGCGACACCATGGACGGCAGCAGGCATCCCTGTCCTTAACTATCTCCTGCAGTTTGCTCAGATTCATGCCCCTTGAGTCAGTGATGCTAGCACTGAGATTTAAATCATAAACAAGACAAAGTTACCCTTAAGAAGTGGGACTTCCCTGGTGGTCTAGCAGTTTGGACTCTGTACTCCCAACACAGGGGGCCCAAGTTTCCATCCCTGGTCAGGGAACTGAGATCCCAAATGCTGCAACTGAGACCTGCCCAGCCAAATTTTTTTTAAAAAAAGAAGCAGCAGCACCTTACAGTGTCCGGAGGGGGCATGGGTGCATATGCTGAGGATTCATGTGGTGGGAGCATAGAAGAAGAGTACCTGGCCCAAACCCACAGCTCCAGAAAGGCTTTCAGGAGGAAGTGGCATCTGTGCTGAAAAGCTCAATGGCTGTAAGTTCTGTGACTGAAGTTCCTGGCCATGACAACATTCAGGTCCATAAACACAACTACAGGTAGGTAAAGAACCAAAGCCCACCGAATCTCGCAGCACCGTGACGCTCAATGAACAGTATCCGCACATGTTACGAGTCTGCAGCTGAGTGAACAGTTTAATTAAGCTCCTCTGTGAACCAGCTCCCCCAAATCAGAAAAAGGGTCTCCAGAGCCCCTTACCACCTTCCGGCCAGTTTTTCCTCTGCTCTCTATTTGAAAAGCTTGAAAAAAAGATCCTGTTTTTTTTTTTTTGTTTGTTAAACTTGTTTGTTGAAGTACAACCTATGTAACAGAAAACAAATAAAATCATCACTGAAAGACATATCTCAAGGTGAACACACCCACATAACCACCACCCCCTTTAGGGAAGGAGTATGACCCAGCACCCTTGAAGCTTCCCTTGTACCATTTCTCTCTTCTCCAGATGTAACCATTACCTTGATCTTTAACATTACAGTTTAGCCATCCTTTAAACTGTATATAAATGGAGTTTACAGTGTGTATTATTTTGAGTTGAGTATCCTTTGTTCAACATTATGTTAACAAGATTCATCCAGATGTGTGTAAAAGTAGCCAATAAATTTTCTTTGTTTTTAGTATTCCATTCTATGCAAAATTTCTTTATTCAAAAACTTTATTCTAATTATTTATTCTAATTTTGATATGCATTTCTATTTTTTCCAGTTTTAGCTATATGAATAATACTGTGAACATTCTTGTATATGTCTTTCAGTGCATATATACACACATTTCTGTAGGGTCTACTATACATAAGAGTGAAATTGCCAGGTTACAGGACATACCTGTTCAGCTTTAGTAGATACTATTGAATAGTTCTCCATATGGTTTTACCATTTCCATATAGTTGCTCCACATCCTTATCAACACTTGGTTTGGTCAGTTTTTAAAGTTTCAGTCATTCTCTTGGGGGTACATCAGTATCTCATTACGGTTTTAATTTTAATTTCTCTGGGACTATTTAACTTTAGTATCTTTTTCTATGCTTATCAGTCATTGGAATATCCTGTTTGTTAAGTCCCTGATCATGTCTTTTGCATTTGTGAAATTAGATTCTTTCTTTTTCCATTAGCTGGTAAGAATCTATCATATATTCTGGAGGCAACTCTTTAAACATCAGTTATATGCATTGCAAATAGCCTCTCTGATTCTGTAACTTGCCTTTTCCTTTCTGAACAGAATAGAAGCACAGAAGTTTCTAATTAAAAGCCAATTTATCAATTTTTTCCTATATAGCTATGTTTTTTAATTTCGCTCAAGAAATATTTATCTACCTCAGAGACATAAAGATATTCTTACATATTTTTGTTAGAACATTACTGTTTCATGCTTCACATAATCCACTTAGAATTGATATTTGTATATAATATAAGTAAAGGGTGGTGATTTATTTTCTTCTATAAAGTTATCCTGTTGATTCAGAATGCTTTATTGAAAATACTGTCCATCTCCATTTTTCTGTCATATAATCAAGTTTCCATAAATGCATGGGTCTGTTTTTGAACTCTTCAATATTGCAAAAGACTCTCATCTCATCTTTACACCAACACCACACTTTCTTAATTACTGTAGCTTTATAATAAGCCTTGATATCCAATAGTGTGGCTCTTCCAATTTTCTTCTTTTTCTTAATCTTCACTACTATTGGTTCTTTACATTTGTCTGTACAAATGATTGCATTACAATCATTTGTCAATTTTGCTAACTATACCTCATCTCTCTCCCACCCAGTAACCTCAGATCACTTTGGAATGTTTCTCACTACTAGGATTTTGTGTAATAAGCAGCAGTAATTTCAGCAAAAAAGGCACTGGGTATTAATATGAGGTATTTCATACTAGGAGGCTCTTAGCTTGAGGAGAAAGCCCCTGATTCTTAGCAATCTGCTTCAGTCCCTTAGAGATTTTTCAAGGAAACATATTTCTCTAAGATATATTCTATGATAACTGCCAGCATCCTCAACTCTTAGAGGATATTCAGATACTCCGTTCACATCACCCTTCAAAATTAAAGGGAATTCTAAAAAAACTTGAATCCAAAAAGATACATGTACCCCAATGTTCATAGAAGCACTATTTATAATTGCCAAGGTATGGAAGCAACCTAAGTATCCACCAACAGATAAATGGGCAAAGAAAATGTTTCATACATACATACATACAATGGAATACTATTCAGCCATAAAAAGAAAAAACTTTTGGCATTTGCAGCAACATGGATGGATTTGGAGGGCTTATGCTAAGTAAATTAAGTCAGTCAGAGAAAGACAAACACTGTATGATATCACTTATATGTGGAATTTAGAAAATACAACTAACTAGTGAATATTTCAAGAAAGAAGCAGACTCATAAACTAGTGGTTATGGGGAGGAGATACAGGGGTGGGCGGTAGAAGCTACTGGGTATAAGATAGGCTCAAGGATGTGTTGTGTACAACATGGGAAATATAGCCAATATTTTGTAGTAACTTTAAATGGAAAATAACCTTTAAAATTATATTAAGTTTTTTAAAAAATAAAATTAAGGAGAATCATAAAATTGATAGAATTTTAGAATGCAAAGGGTTTTCTAGAATTACTCTTCTTTGGGTTAAACCCAAATTTACTTGAGGACCAGATTTTACAATGAATGATTTCTCATGTAATTTTCATTTTATATTTTTATGAGAACTGCAACAGCATTAGTTTTCCTTAAAATTTCAGTTACATAAATACTTTCACATATTCTTGTGGCTCGGAATTCTCAACACCCAACTTAATGAGCAAATTTTAGAAGCACAATGGTATATGATTAGAACTTAAGAATTTAGAATTCCACTTTGGGCTGTGCCATCATGTATTTATAATTATTTTTATATAGACTTTTTTATACACAGAAGAGCAATTGCATATTTCACATAGAAATTGCCTATTTCATAGATGACATTAATTGGGTGATGACTTTAAGACTGGTACAGTCCATTAGGCTACAAGGACTTCAGGACAGGAACTGCTGAACCCCTACACCTTAAAAACAGGAAAGCTCAATAACTGTGGTTGAATTCATGATTAATTAAGCTTTATTTCATCATTGGTTTTACAAAAGGACATGAGAAACTAAGAAAAAACACTTAAATTGAAAGTGAGGTTGACTTTAAATGTTAAGAAGGGAGGTTAACCTTCACCCCATACTGCCTGTGGATGATACATACTTTTAAATGAGAGGGTAGATGGTGCAGGTCAGTCAAGTCTGAATGGGAAAATGCCAACTGTATTTTCATATACTGCACGTCTTGACCACAGCATGCATACTACTGTATACTTGCAGATCTGACTTGAGAGCAGTCAAAGCTATAGCACTGGCATCATAATTCTTTGCAGTACATTTGGTGCCCTTCACATTGTTCACTGTGAGCAGAGCCTGATTTTATATGCTCAGGGCTCAAAAGGCCTGCCATCCATGACAGGAGAGAACAACTCTCCCCATATACTGGAATACTTGGCATGTTTTTTATACTAAACATAATTTTTAGAGACTAATTGCCCATTCCAATTATAACACTCCTTTATAGAGAAAGAAACACGCTCACTAATAGTATACAACATGGATTCCACAGAGTTTCAGGTCCATGAAAGGACAGTGCTCTCCTAGGGTGAGTAATGAGATCATTTTTAGGATCCAGGAATTTGTAGAAAGTCACTCAGAGAAAAAGTTGCTTGGAGCCCTGTTCTTTTAAATTATACTACTCAGAAAGAAACTATATTTATATAATAATATTTTAGCTAAATATTTGTGCTTAGTTTCCTAAGTCGTGTCGGACTCTGCAACCCTATGGGCTGCAGCCTGCCAGGCTCCTCTATCCATGGAATTCTCCCAGGAAGAACACTGGAGTGGGTAGCCATTCCCTTCTCCAGGGAATCTTCCTGACCCAGGGATTGAATCCGTGTCTCCTGCATTGCAGGCAGATTCTTTACCGCAGAGCCACTGAGGAAGCCCAGGTAAATGTTTATAAATTTTAAAAATCCTAACTTAAATTTACAGATCAAGATATTTTCAAACTTTCATTTATCTGGAACCTAAGCAAACATAAAGCTCAATCACCATCAAATTCTTATAAAGTCCCCGTATGACTTCCCTGGTGGTTGGGTGGATAAGAATCCACCCGCCAATGCAGGGGACAGCAGTTCAGTCCCTGCTCCAGGAAGACTCCACATGCCGTGGAGCACCTACGCAGGTGCATCAAACTACGGAGCCCACATGCCCTAGAGCTTGTGCTCTGCAACAAGAGAAGCCACTGCAGTGAGAAGCCCCATAGTAGCAGCTAGAGAGTAGCCCCATAGTAGCAGCTACAGAGTAGCCCCACTCCCATAACTAGAGAAAGCCCCCGCCAGCAACTAAGACCCAGCCAAGCCAAAAATAAGTGAATGAAATTTAAAGTCCCCATAAACAGGACTCCAAAATAGCAATAGATGATCATAATGGTAATCGTTCACACTAAAGATCCCATTGGACCTCCTGAATACTTCTAGAAGCAACTATTTTAGTATGTGTTTAAAGTCAGTTTCTCTTATATTCTAAAGCTTACAACAGTGATCACGTATTTACAGTGTATATGTATGGACAAAGGGTTAAACAAAAACTCAGTTAATGAGTAATTCCATTCACCAACTATTACATAGAATCAAGGGCTTATTGTATCTGCTGCTTTCTCCAATCCGGGCCTCCATGCCTCCTCTCTTGAAAGTCTTTCTCTATCAATTGGTCAGACTATTCTCTAAGCCCTAAAATTTCTCTCAGAATATGTGAGTTAAACTTATCCAGTCCTTTCAGACACATAAACAGTTTCTGTGAACATCTTTTAGGTAACATTTTACTAATATTAAAGTTTGCAATTACTGAATATGAGGAAATAAAATGCAAACTCATGTAAAAGTAGATCAGCAGAACTTTTAATTATAAGGAATTGAAAAGAAATACTAATATTTGGGTTTAAGTGAGCCTAAACCATTCAAGCTTAACCAAATATCTCATTTTCTTTTTCCATAGTTATGATGCCTAATATAGTTTTAATTTTTTAAAACTACATACATTTCAATAATTGCTGAAAACAACTCCAGGCAATCACAATATCTGACTCATCAAAAGCTTTTTCATTCAACAAAATAATTTTACTTATAAAAAGCAAAATCAACTTTAACATTAGAGAATATCCTGTTAAACAGCAATATAAATTCTTTGAAGGACATAAACCGTTTTATTAAAATACTTCATGAAATTTACAAAATAGAGCCAAATGATCACCGTTATGTTCATAACTACAAAAGAAACTAAGAAAATGGGGTTAATTTTAACATAAGTGTCTAAAAAAGAATTGCAAGAAAATGGAATTCATTTTGTAATATCTTGGCATATATCTGGCTGAAATATTTTTAGAGAACACAGTGCTCCCAGATAATCATCAAGAGCCTTGCTTTAAGAGACAGATTTTGGCTATGCAGTTAGTTATTTTAAACATGCCAAAAATAACAGCAAGGACAAAAGAAATATGTTTGCAAGTAATTAAATTATTATTATGCCATCAAAAATAGATTTCATATGAACATATAAATTAAGAGCTTTCAAAAATCAACTGACTTGTATTCTTGTTCCTAGTAGTTGGTTTAAAAACAACATAGGTTTATTAAGGAGCAGACAACATACACACAATATAAATGTTAAAAGCATGGAAGGTTCCCAGCAAACTTTTTGCTTTTATAATTCTGTTTCCTTTCACAGTCACCAAATGGGATATGAAGATATATGTAACACTCATCATTCTTTATGAAAAACTCCATTCTGAATATACAGGTGAATAAACATTTTGATGTGTGGATGATAGATATAGGCATATATCTCTTAACTTGTATGATCCAAATGTTCCATACTTTATAAAGGTACATCTCCTTTATTTATAAGAAATACATGCAAACGTATCTATATGACATATATAATGCATATAAATATGTATGTTTTAATTTCAGAGTCAATAATGTATATATTTCATAGAAGTAGATTAATTCCAAAAATTAAGATTCAATAGAATTTAAAAGGTATCTAATTAATGAAAACAAGTCAGCCCCAAAAGAATAACAGTTTAACTTCTTCTCTTTAAAATATATTAGAAAAAAAAAAATAAAAAATAAATAAATAAATAAAATAAAATATACTAGATTCTCATGTATTGAAGTTAAGTTACCACCCTGTTACCTCAAATGATAAAAAGAACCCATTTTTCATCAATTTAAGAACCCATTTTTTGTAAATTTAAAAGAAAAAGAATTTAAAATTCCTTTATATTTTGATGTTAATTTGAATAAACCATCATTTTAAATACCTGTGTATTTATTTGAACAATAAGACAAAGGTGGCTAAATTTCTGAATAAACATTTCAGAGGTAAGCTGAACTATTTTAACCTGAATGAAAAAAATTACTTTTACATTCATTTAGGATTTTGCAACTCTCTGTATTAAATAATTGGCAGAGAATTTTTTTTTTAAATAATCACTTCGACCAATAAAATTAAATGAAGAACAATCTTTATACCTAATGTGGAGTGTGTGTGTGTGTTGTGTAAATGACCAGCCATACTCATGACTCTGCTGCTTCTCCAAGGCAAAGGTGATGGAATCATTCTAAGAGTGCTTACTGCCTCAGTTCTGAGTTCACTAACAGGAAACCACAGTATTTACTAAAGACAGTTTCAAAATCACTCTTTTATAAGTGCTACAATTTAGTTCAAAGCCTCCTAGAAAGTTGAATGACAATGTTAAACCATCAACCACTCAGCTCCTGAACATGAGGAAAATTATGCTCATTTAGCAACTAGGATTTCCTTCCCAAGATTGCATCGACAGTAAAAATTAACAATGGATTATTCTTGCAATTGAGGAGAAAAGGGGGAGAAGAAAAAAATGTTTCTATTGTGTCTTTCTCTCTGATTACCAAAAGATTTATGCTTCATAACGTACAGCATAAAATGACGGTGATCGCGTTTGGGGACATGATTTAAAATACAAAATGGAACTTAAAAGACAGAGAAGCTACTTAAATCTTAAAAGAGACACTAAAAACTGAACACAATTTTCTCATGTATCACATTTCAAAGAAGAGCCCTTACAGTATAAAGATCCCATGAGTTCATGACAGCTTTATTCTTAGACCCACAAATCAAGCCATTGTTAAGCTCTGAAACGGCAGGAACTGCTGCCACCTATAGGATCTGAAGGATAATGACATCTTTTACTCAGCAGTACCCTCTATTGGGGACAGAAATGTGCTCAAATGTGTAAGCACGCTCCCTAACAGCAGGTGGCCTCACTTTTGCTACAGATTTACCTCAAAAAGGTGGGTTTAAAAGCTTTTCCATGTTTTGTAAAATAAACTTCAACTTCTGCCTGAATCTAAAGTTTCTACGTGATTTGAGATCATAAAAAACACAGCCTTGAACTCAGCAAATTGACTTCCATAAACAGTTTCACAAAGTGTTCCCCAGTTGCTAATCTGATGTCACTTAGGGCCATGCTGTACCAACAAGGTCACAAAAAAGAAGCATTCTGCTGAGACTCACTGCAAAGAGACAAGATTAAGAAAAATCTTTATAGAGTGTAAAATGCTTAGTCTCACCTTCCTAGAATTTATTACACTTTATAAAAAGGTAACCATAAAACTAACCGTTTCTTATGGGATTCTTAGGCAATTTTAAGCAAAGTTACACATTTAAAAAGTTGTTTACTGGATAAGCAACAAGGTCCTACAGGATAGCATAGAGAACTATATTCAATATTCTGTGAGAAACCATAATGGAAAATAATATATGTGTGTGTGTGTGTAATGGAGTCACTGTGCTGTACAGTAAAAATTAACACAACATTGTAAATCAAATATACTTCAATAAAATTTTCAAAAATTAAATAAAAAAGTTGCTTACTATTGAGGATACAAAAATTCAAATATTCATGGGTAACAACATGTATCAAAGAGGCCAACATAATTTTTCTTGGAAATGAAAATCAGTTAACTTTTCCATGTTTTTATTGTAATCACTGAATGAAAAATGATTCCCCTTTGTTTTCACTTTGTCCATACTAATTAAAACAGCTAATGCCTTTATTATTGCTAAAGATTTGAGAACATTTTAAATGTTCAAAAATAAAAGGTGTTAAAATCAAGAGCAGAAGTAAAGAATGTCAACATATTCAGGAGCCAAAATAAATTACGCTGATAAAGCAAAGAAAATCTTCTAACACACACCCACACACAAAAACCAAAACCATTCAGAGTCAAGTGGCACTCATGGCATGAAAATAAACAAATATCATCCACTATGCTGTGAAGACATGGCATCAACTGACAATTTGAATTCAACAGCAAGATATTACAAATGCTAAACTCCAAACTTCTATCTGTAATTATAGTAAATAAGCAAAAAAGAAAACAGATTTAGAACAAAACAAGGAAACAAAATAACACTCAATTTGGAGCTATAAAAAAATAAAGAAAATTATTACTGAAATACTGATTAAGAACTCCTGAGATACTAAATAGGTGAATATTGGAAAATTTAGCCACCTATCCAGATGTTTTTGACTTCCAGATGTTTTTGCATTCCAGTTTCCTATGATGAAAAGGACATCATTTTGGGTTTTAGTTCTAGAAGGTCTTATAGGTCCTTCATAGAACCATTTAAACTTCAGCTTCTTCAGCATTACTGTGGTAGTGTTCAAACTACAGCACAATTACACTCATCTCACATTCTAGCAAAGTAATGCTCAAAATTCTCCAAGCCAGGCTTCAATAGTACATAAACTGTGAACTTCCAGATGTTCAAGCTGGTTTTAGAAAAGGCAGGGGAACCAGAGATGAAATTGCTAACATCTGCTGGATCATCAAAAAAGCAAGAGAGTTCCAGAAAAACATCTGCTTCTTTATTGACTACGCCAAAGCCTTTGACTGTGTGGATCACAACAAACTGTGGAAAATTCTTAAAGAGATGGTAACCTAAAAAAAAAAAAAGAGATGGTAATACCAGACCACCTGACCTGCCTCCTGAGAAATCTATATGCAGGTCAAGAAGCAACAGTTAGAACTGGACATGGAAAAACAGACTGGTTCCAAATCAGGAAAGGAGTACGTCAAGGCTGTATATTGTCACCCTGCTTATTTAACTTATATGCAGAGTACATCATGAGAAATGCCAGGCTGGATGAAGCACAAGCTGGAATCAAGATTGCCAGGAGAAATATCAATAACCTCAAATATGTAGATGACACCACATTTAGGGCAGAAAGCAAAGAAGAACTAAACAGCCTCTTGATGAAGGTGAAAGAGGAGAGTGAAAAAGCTGGCTTAAAACTCAACATTCAAAAAATGAAGATCATGGCATCTGGTCCCATTACTTCATGGCAAATAGATGGGAAACAATGGAAACAGTGAGAGACTATTTTTTGGGGCTCCAATATCTCTGCAGGTGGTGACTACAGCCATGAAATTAAAAGATGCTTGCTCCTTGGAAGAAAACTGTGACCAGCCCAGACGGCGTATTAAAAGGCAGAGACATAAAAAAATAAAAATAAAAATAAATAAATAAAAAGCAGAGACATTACTTTGCCAACAAAGGTCCATCTAGTCAAAGCTATGGTTTTTCAAGTAGTCATGTATGGATGTGAGAGTTGGACGATAAAGAAAGTTGAGTGCTGAAGAATTGATGCTTTTGAACTGTGGTGTTGGAGAAGACTCTTCAGAGTCCCTTCTTAAGAGTCAAGAAGATCCAACCAGTCAATCCTAAAGGAAATCAGTCCTGAATATTCTTGGAAGGACTGATGCTGAAACTGAAACTCCAATACTTTGGCCACCTGATGCAAAGAACTGACTCATCGGAAAAGATGCTGACGCTGGGAAAGATTAAAGGAGGGAGGAGAAGAGGATGACAGAGGATGAGATGGTTGGATGGCATCACCGACTCAATGGACATGAGTTTTAAGTAAGCTCCAGGAGTTGGTGATGGACAGGGAAGCCTGGTGTGCTGCAGTCCATGGGGTCACAAAGCGTCGAACATGACTGAGTAACTGAATTGACTAACTGATCCAGATGTTTATCAAGTTTCTGTAGGAAAAAAACAGCAGGATTTGTTTTTCAGTATATTTCTGATCTTTGGTCACAAAGTCACAGATTCCTAGAATTTGTATTTAACATAGGCTGCTCTTAATTTTACACTTTATTTCTATGATACATATATATTCTTTAAAGCCACTGAAATAAACTGTCACTGCAGCCTTACACAAATTTTGCCATTTAGGGCTATACAATGACAAACCATCCCTCCCTTTGTGTGAGGCAGTTTGTTTATTCCTGAGTTCTCACACTACCATCTTTCACCTATGCTGAGGCCTAACCCATATCTTCACCATCATGAACATACTGATAGTCCTGAATTAAGGCCCATCACCTTAATCTTTTTATGTGTTTTTACACATCTGGCTGCCATCTTCTTCAAGTTCTGTCCTTGCTACTGACAAAGTTCTGATTGTCTTTTCATTGCTTTCATAGCTGAGAAGTGGCAGCTAGGCAAGTAGAAGACTAGAGAAAGCTTTAAGTGCTCAATCAAAAAGGTACTAGCAGCAAAGAATTCCGTATAACTGGACTTTATACTTTTTAGTTTTAATGTTTTTTTTCCCAACTGTCTACACAAGTTATTTTCAAATTATTTATTCAATCATTAGTTTCAACTTTAATTTTTTTCAATTTCCAAACCATGGTGGGTAAATAATAGTTTTAAAATATTTTTATTTGTAATAGGGTTTAAGCAGATTTATTTGACATATATTTGTATATAAACATATTACTGTATTGAAACTAATACATCAGCTCTATACATATCCACTGGCTCTCAGGGGGGATATATGTATATACCCTAATCCTGAGTTTCTACAGACTTTATGATGGCATCATGGGTTTGCTCTGTTATGAAGTTTAAGAGAGCTCTATTAGATCAAATCTCTAAGTTCCTAGTAATTCAATAATGAATTGCATCAAACTGGACTTTTATAGTATTTTTTTAAAGAAAATGATTAGATGGATAGACAGATGGACAGATAGGTAGAACTGTATGTAGCACTACATTTTCAGTGTTTTTCAGATTTTATTTACCTAGCCTTTTTATTTTCCTAAATTTTCTATATCCTCATTATAAATACTTTCTCAGTCTATGACCCAGCTATCTCTGATATAATTGTGTAAACTGTGTAAAAACTGTTTTATTACCTCAGTAATAAGTCACTTGGATAATAATAATAGTTATGATATAGTTTATACATTCATTTGTTATATACTAGGGGGTTTATATTCACAAGCATTGATCCTTGAAACAGCTCTGTGAGATATTATACCCATTTTCAGATGAGGAAACTTAAGGACAAGGAAATTACATGACTAATCCAAGGCCAGCTGGCTTGTGGATTACAAACTAAGTGTTCTATTAATTTAATTCAATTGAAAACAAAAATTATTGAGTAACTGCTACAGGGTACACATGATGCTAATGTATTTTTTTTACAAGACAGTATTTTACAAAATTGGGTCACTTGAAATTCTTAAAAATGCATAAAGCACTATAAAATTCAAATGACATATACTATCACACAATAATCTCACTGCAAAAAAAAAAAAAGGATTCATCAGTTTTGTAGCAAATGCTACAGAGTCATTATTAATCCCATTACAATATACAAACCTGATAGTGTTAGTCATTCTGTTGTGTCTGCTCTTTGCAACCCCATGGAATGTACCCCCGCCAGGCTCCTCTGTCCATGGAATTCTCCAGGCAAGAAAACTGGAGAGGGTAGCTATTCCATTCTCCAGGGGATTTTTCCAACCCAGGGATTGAACCCAGGTCTCCTGCCTTGCAGGCAGATTCTTTACCATCTGAGCCACCAGGGAAGCCCATAAACCTTTAAGGGACCCCATGTTGATAATGAGTGGGATCATTTGAATTTATAATATTCTTGATCTTCAAGGAATTAATAATTTCTTAACCTCATTTTTTTCCCAACATATACCTTTATCACTTTTGCAGTGTCTTCATTGTGAAAGCACTTGCAATAAACAGTCTTAAAACTGTAATTTTCTTTGTAGGTGCAGTATTAAATTGCAACTCAAGCACCAAAGAATTATAGTGTTACCGTGAGGACAAAAGCCATTTTAGATGTCTTAACTATATTAAGAGGAAGCCTTTTTTTAACCATAAAGTAAAGTCATCTCATTCCTTTTAAAAATATTTTAAATCATTTTTGGCCACACTGTGAGGCATGTGGGATCATAGGACCCTGACCAGGGATAGAACCCACACCCCTGCAGTGGAAGTCGAAGTTTAACCACTGGTTGGTTCCAAGGTTTAGACTCTAAGTCATGTCTGATTCTTGCAACCCCGTGGACTGTAGCCTGCCAGGCTCCTCTGCCCATGGGATTCTACAGGCAAGAATACTAGAATGGGTTGCCATTTCCTTCTCCAGGGCTTAACCATGGACCACCAGGGAATTCCCTCATTGTTTGTTTGTTTTTTTTTAACACGGTGATTTAATTCTTTTTTACACAAAAATCAAACGCATCACTATTTCAGTCACCATTCATTATATAATAAGAAACAAAAGAATAGGTTTTGAAGGATATCCTAAACCTTCAGTTCCAAGGGACATAGGTAGGTGTGCTGATGGTTCTCAGAGAGTGCAGTCATAGACTACTTCCCCTTCAGAAATTCCTAAATGATGTATTTTGATTTGAAGGGTACTATTGATATGGCCCACCATATGCTTCTAGTAAATCAGAATGAAAATGAGATCATGCATGAGGTTTTTTGAATGAAATTCCCTTGAAAATAATGGACTATCCAACAGGCTTCTTCTCTTTGGGGGTCATTCTTGTAATATACACCAGATGTTGCTAGCTCTGCTTTGGGAAAACACCAGTTGATTCTGTCCCCAAATCCTACCTATTGTTATCTATGTTTACAAACTCCTACTTTAAAAATAAGGCCAGTCTTTTATTCCTTTACCCAAGATAACAAGTTCCTACTATTTACTAAGACTTTCTTTTTGTGTTATTAAGCCTTCATTTATCCCTTTTAAAACTTAAATCAGATATTAATAAAATTTACTAAATGTTCAAAGGGATACAGAACATGATGGATACTAAATTAACACCACATGCTACAGAAAGATTACATTTTGGCTCTTTCAATTATATATTTTTGGTAAATACTAGAATCAAGTTTGTTCAAATACCAATAATAGTCCTGAATCACATCCATCACTGTCTTAGGTCTTAACACTCTTGTGCCTGGTCAGTATTTCACACTGAGTGTCTATGTTGTTGTTTATGAATATTCAGTTTACAGATGGCCTTTTATGTACCAGGTACTGACTAAAGCAAGTTTACTAGTTTGAGGAGCTTATATTTTGGCAATATAAGATAGGAAATGTGGAAACAGGGCATTGCAATAGAGAGTGTTTCAATGGTGGTGTCAATGCAATTGATAGAAATAACATACAATGCTATTTGGAATACAGAGGAGAAGCACTTAGCCTAGACAGGTGACAAAAATCAGGAAATATACTCAGCACAGCTGTTTGCTGAATGTGAATATGAAACAGTCACCACCTTAGTGATCTGAGATCTAGTTAGGTTGATAGACATATAGAAATTAAATAGTAAAAAAATACGTTGACCTGATTATATATGTATATGTATATGTATTTTTTAATTACTCTAGGATATGAATAGTTTTTTTTCTCTATATGTTTATCATTTTGTACTCAAAATTTCTATTAAGTTCAAGAGATATTTTACAATTCCTGATGTTCGTAAACCATGTATGATGTGATAAAACTAATGGAGTTCCAAATTGATCATTCTTATTTTTGCCCTGTGCTACAAGCAGACAGATAGCCTGGGCTAGAATTCATGGAATTGCTGCTTTGCATTATGCAATTTGGATGGTGCCTGATGGATAATCACTAAATAGAACAATTGGTTACAGTTTGCTGGTTGAAAGGCATTTGAAAAGAAGGGCACAGATAAATGATGGGTATTCCATTAACCAAAAATCAGCCACAGAGGCAGAGGAAGGACTATGATTCCACCCAGTCTACCACCTTTTGGGTAGCTGGAATTTCTCTTCACAAATTGTTTTAGCTATTGTCATTCAGGTTTCTACCACACAGTTTACTTATCCCATATTAAACTGTAAACTTCCCAAGGACAGAGGGTTGTTTTTATATTTTGTAACCTTAGGGAAACTACTAAAAAAATTCCACACACAGTAAAATCATGAGATAGAAACATTTCATTGTCTAGAATGTGGTTATTTCCTATTAAATGGAACTTGTTGCATATAACTTAAATTTTCTCTAGATATTTTTCTCTCAATCCACTTTTTTATTCCTTATAATTTATTTATTTTTAAGTGTTTATCAAAGTTGATGTACAATATATAAGTTATAGGTATACAGTACAGTGATTCACATTTAAAATCTTTAAATCTACATTTTAAAATGTAAACTGCCTTATGGAATTATTTATAAAATATACTAAACACAGTGCTCTTTATAAAAAAACAAGTTCTGCTATATAACCTACCACTATGATCCTTGTCCAATAACGGTATTATTTATTTAGATTGAATAGTGATCCAATGTTTAATTTTTAAAAGATTATTAGAATTTTGGTAAATAAAATATAAAATATAATAATGAGGTTTTAATTATATAAACTGTTTGGTTTCTTAATACAAGGCCTATAATTTATCTTAAAGTGAAACTGAAAGGAAATGCCCATAAAAACATACTTTGGCCAGTAACAACCCATGTCTATGGTTTTCTTTTTAGTAATAATTGATGGGAGGATATACCCAATACTATGAGGCAATTCAACCACCATTTCCCCAGTAGAAATATTCCTCTGCCCCTTTCTTCCAAACCCAAGAGGGATTAAAAGCAGCATAATAGTAGCGCTATCCATTCAGACACACTGCATTCCAAGAGGAAGGGCTAAGTCAGCTTCTTCACCATCTTTCCTCTCCTCTGGTTCATTTCTCATGATGGTAGCTAAAAAGGGCTGGCCACACACATCTCTCTTGGCAGAAGTAGGAAAGCTATGTTGACAGATGTGAAAGCAGCTAGGAAAAATACAAGGTAATAAATGTACGGGCTTCCCTGGTGGCTCAGCAGTAAAGAACCCACCTGCGAATGCAGGAGATGCATGTTCGATCCCTGGGTGGGGACGATCCCCTGGAGAAGGAAATGGTAAATCACTCCAGTATTTTTACCTGGAGAATCCTATGGAGAGAGGGAGCCCTGAGGGCTACAGTCCATGGGGTCACAAGAGTTGGACACAACTTAGCAACTAAACAACAGCAATAAATATATACAAATAAACAAATTTTATTTTTTTATTCCAACATTTAATATCATCAAAACATAGCTTGTTTTTATATGGAGAATTGAAACCTATAAAAAACCAGGTTCCAATACTGTTTTCTGACCTGCATAATGTCAAAAAAGTAATCTCTTCTTTCTTATACCTGTCTGTCCTCTCTACCATCTGTAGCTCCTACATGACAGGAAGCATGTCTTACATTTTTGTATCCTCAGGGTCTGGCTTATATCAGCATCTACAAATATTTGTTAAAACAAAAGAAGGGATATGGAATATTTATGTTATAAATTTTTTAGATACTATATCTGAAGACTGATACACAGTTCAAACCCTGGACATGTTATTAGATTGAGCCTCACAACAACAGTAGTAATAACTACCAGTTACTAAATGACTACTATAGTACCTACTTCATATACATTATCTCATTTAATCTTTATAACATGAAAATAACATTCAAATGAACCTCAAAGGCAAATTTCATGTACTAGTTAGAATGAAAAGTGAAAGTGAAAGCAAAAGTCACTCAGTCATGTCCAACTCTTTGCAACCCCATGGACTATAAAGTCCATGTAATTCTCCAGGCCAGAATACTGGAGTGGATAGCCTTTCCCTCCTCCAGGCGATCTTCCCAACCCAGGGATTGAACCCAGGGATTGAACCCAGGTCTCCCACATTGCAGGCAGATTCTTTACCAGCTGAGCCACAAGGGAAGCCCACTAATTATATAGGATTGTACTCAATATTTTTGGGAAAATCATAAATAATTCCTCTGAAAACCTTCACAACAATCCCTTGAAATAAGGCACTATTTTGATCTCCCTTTTACACCTGAGAAATCCAAAACTCAGACAGGAATGGCTTAACCAAAATTACACAGCTATTCAGTGGTTAAGCTTACTCCATCTAACTACCTGACTCCAAAATCCATATTCTTTCTAATATGTCAATTTATTTTCCCAATGCATACAAAATGGGGACAAAAATATCTACTACACAGGCTTACTATAAAGTTTACTTTAAAAAAAAAAAAGAAAAAAGAAAACACAATGGCTACCTACAGAGTAAACATTATATACATATTAGCTTTCTTACTTATTATCCAACTTATCCCCTTACTTTGAGGATCTATCAGTCAGTTCAGTTCAGTCGCTCAGTCGTGTCCGACTCTTTGCGACCCCGTGAATCGCAGCACGCCAGGTCTCCCTGTCCATCACCAACTCCCGGAGTTTACCCAAACTCGTGTCCATCGAGTCGGTGATGCCATCCAACCATGTCATCCTCTGTCGTCTCCTTCTCCTCCTGTCCCCAATCCCTCCCAGCATCAGGGTCTTTTCCAATGAGTCAGCTCTTTGCATGAGGTGGCCAAAGTACTGGAGTTTCAGCTTCAGCATCAGTCCTTCCAATGAACACCCAGGACTGATCTCCTTTAGGATGGACTGGTTGGATCTCCTTGCAGTCCAAGGGACTCTCAAGAGTCTTCTCCAACACCACAGTTCAAAAGCATCAATTCTTCGGTGCTCAGCTTTCTTCACAGTCCAACTCTTACATCTATACATGACTACTGGAAAAACCATAGCCTTGACTAGACGGACCTTTGTTGGCAAAGTAATGTCTCTGCTTTTTAATATGCTGTCTAGGTTGGTCATAACTTTCCTTCCAAAGAGTAAGCGTCTTTTAATTTCATGGCTGCAGTCACCATCTGCAGTGATTTTGGAGCCCAAAAAAATAAAGCCTGACATTGTTTCCACTGTTTCCCCATCTATTTCTCATGAAGTGATGGGACCAGATGCCATGATCTTAGTTTTCTGAATGTTAAGCTTTAAGCCAACGTTTTCACTCTCCTCTTTCACCTTCATCAAGAGGCTTTTTAGTTCCTCTTCACTTTCTGCCATAAGGGTGGTGTCATCTGCTTATCTGAGGTTATTGATATTTCTCTTGGCAATCTTGATTCCAGCTTGTGCTTCTTCCAGCCCAGAGTTTCTCATGATGGACTCTGCATATTAGTTAAATAATGATCAAAATTCTCCAAGCCAGGCTTCAGCAATATGTGAACCATGAACTTCCAGATGTTCAAGCTGGTTTTAGAAAAGGCAGAGGAACCAGAGATCAAATTGCCAACATCCAATGGATCATCGAAAAAGCAAGAGAGTTCCAGAAAAACATCTATTTCTGCTTATTGACTATGCCAAAGCCTTTGACTGTGTGAAACAATAAACTGTGGAAAATTCTGAAAGACATGGGAATACCAACCACCTGACCTGCCTCTTGAGAAACCTATATGCAGGTCAGGAAGCAACAGTTAGAACTGGCCACGGAACAACAGACTGGTTCCAAATAGGAAAAGGAGTACGTCAAGGCTGTATATTGTCACCCTGCTTATTTAACTTTTATGCAGAGTACATCATGAGGATCTATAATACCTAACCTATACTCAAATATCTACCATATATATTTGTATATATGTATATATATACATATATGCCTTATTTAAGTACATATTCTTCTTACTTTCTATTCATTAGATCACAGACACACATGTACCCATAAATACATATGTATGCATAAGTATATGTATATGTCTATATATGAGTGTATATAGAGAAATATGTATATGTATAAGTGTGTATCAGTTAAACTAATTCCCATTTATCTCACTAATGTCTCCTGTACTCTATACTTCAAGTACTCTATTTACATGTACCATTCATAACATCTCAATTTCTTGAGATGGAATTCCTACTTTTAATTATTGCCTTAGTTTAGGATATCTAATTGTTCCTGGCTATTGCTCATTATTTTAAACTTAAATATGACTTTGGTCATTTTTCATTCTCTCAACAATTTTCAAAGCTTAATGGTTCAGGAATTTGCAAGATTCATAATTTGGTTAATCTTTAAATTTCACTGAATTCAATCATTTCATCTGTAATTTAAGTAACTTAATAATGTGTTATTACCATTTCATGTGATAAGAAATAATAATAGAAAATATTGATACATTTAAATATATACAATCTTAAAACAAATTTCAAAGTCTGAAAGGCAAACAGCTGAGGAATAAATATCAAAACATGACAAGAAAAAGGCTAGAATCCCTATTAGTCACAGAGATCTTCAAACTTAATTTAAAAAAAAAATAGCAATTGGGAAATAAAAGAATAAATAATTCACAACTGAAAAAATTAAGTAGATTATCAATATAGGAAAAGTGGTTAAGGAATCAATAAGATATAAATAAAAATTCAATAAGATCTTATTTTTGCCAATTGACAATTTCAAAAGAGAGTTATTACCTAAGATTGTTGAGAGAAGGAAAAAACACATGCATATATACTATAAAAATAGAAATATTTTTTCTGGATGTTATTTTAATAACATATAGCAAAACTCAATTTTCAGTTTCTTAATTTAGAAGAGTAGCATAACTTAAGTAGAAAAACCAAAACTAGTTTGACAAGGTATCTCCACGAATGACAAAATACAACAGAAGGGAAATAAGCATAGACACCTCCAAATCACAAACAGGTTCTGCTGGAAAACCAGAAAGGCCAATTTGAGAATAAGCAACTGAAAATGAGAGCGACTATGGCCTACTCTGTCTTCTGATTCAGGAATTTAATCCACTTACTTGTAATTATTGATAGGGAATGACTTTCTATTGCCATTTTGCTAGTTGTTTTCTGTATGTCTCACAGTTACTTGGTTCCTCTCTTCCGCTCTTCTCGACTTCCTTTGTGTTTCATTGTTTTTGTGGTGACACACTTTGATTCACTTCTCCATTTGTGCATCTTCTACAGGTATTTTCTTTGTGGTTAGCGGGGAGATTACATAAAACATTTTATAACTGTAACAATTTATTTTAAACTAATAACTTTGAACACATACAAAAACCCTACTTCCCTCACTTTATGTTACTGATGTTATAAATTCATCTTCTATATTTTGTATCCATCAACAAAGTTTTATAATTATTCTTTTGCTTTTATTTTTCAGATTCTATACTTAAAAGTTATTTATATGCCCATTACTATACTACAGGATTCTGTATCTGTATAACTATCTTTATCAGAGAGCTTTATATCTTCACATAGTTTTGTGTTGCAGTCTAGTGTTCTTTCAACTTGAAGGACATGTTTTAACAATTCTTGCAAAGCAGGCCTCGTGGCAATGAACAATGTCAGTTTTTGTCATCTCCATTATTCCTGAAGAATAGTTTTACAGTATTCTTGGTTGACAATTTTTTTTTTCCTTTCAGCACTTTAAATACATCATCCTACTGCCTTCTGGCCTGTGAGGTTTTTGCTGAGAAATCTGTTGATGTTACGGGAGCTCCCTTGTACGTGATAAGTGATTTTTCTCTTGCTTTCAAGATCCTCTCTTTCATTTTTGACAATTATAATGTGTCTCAGTGTTGGCGACTTTGATTTCACCTTAGGTGGAGTCCTTTAAGTCTCCTGAACACAGGTGTTTACTTTCTTCCTAGATTTGGGGCGTTTCCAGCTACTATTTCTTAAATGAGTTCTCTGCCCCAGTCTCTCTTCTACTTCTGACACTGCAATAATACAGATACTGATCTATTTGATGGTGTCCCATAAATCTCTTAGGCTTTCTTCATGTATCTATATTCTTTTTTCTTTTTGTTCTCTGACCTGACAATTTCATATGACCTGTCTTTAAGTTCACTGATTCTTTCTTCTGCTTGATCAGGTCTGCTCTTGATTCCCCTCTAGTGAAATTTTCAGTTCAGTTATCATATTCTTCAGTTCCTGAATTCTATTTGGTTATCTTTTATAGTTTCTACCTCTTTGGTGATATTCTCGTTTTGTTCATGCATTGTTTCTCTGATTTCATTTGGTTGTCTATGTTCTTTTGTAGCACATTGAACTTCTTTAATATATTTTGAATTCTTTGTCACGTAATTCATAAATCTCCATTTCTTTAGAATCAATTTAAGGAGATATATTCTGTTCCTTTGATTTGAGTCACATAGGCCATGCTTCCCTGTTTACTCATGTGCTTTGTTACCTTTTGTTGTGATTTATGCACTTGAAAAAGCAGCCACCTCTCCCAGTATTTACGGGCTGGCTTGGTACGGAAAAGATAATCAATAATCAGTCCAGCTAGAGATTCTGGGGGCCTCTCAAACTTTTTATGGGGATGTGTCTTCTTTGGTTTTGTATGTGTCTTTTCCCTATTAGAAAAGCTTTGCCGTTTTCTTTTTCAGAAGCTTGTCTCTTGCTCCCTCTGGTGTCTATCTGTAATACTACAGGTCCACTGGCACTGTAAGCACCACTGAGCGCTCTCTTGTACCCTGTGGCTTCTAGGCACCAAGATACGCCAGTTTGGTCAATGCTTAGAGTCAGCTGAGATAGAAACTAGTCACTGAGGCAGCCCACAAAAAGCCAGAACTCAGAGGTACATTCCACTCTTCCTCTCTCCAAATAGAGAAGCCATAAGTTGGGCTTTTCCTCCTTTGATTCTGAGCTATGTCAGCTTGGGGGAGGGGCTGACATGGATGAAATGAAACAGTTTTTCTTACTCATTTCAATATAGCTATTTTTGCCTTTGAGTCTGCCTGTGTATGGCAACGTCCTAACTGATTTCTGGAGTCCTCTATAAAGGCTTTTGGTACAGTATAATGTGTTAAATCACTGTCTCTGTGAACACTAACATTTGTAGTTTTCTATTCTGCCACCTTGCTGATGTCATTCTAAGCCATTAAGTTTTGAAGTCGTTTGTTATGCAAATCTAGGAGCTGGAATAACAACTCAAATGACTGGAAAGACAATAATATAAGGACTGGTGGCACTGATCAAGAATGTGAACATTATAATGAGACATTCAACCAGACTGTGTGCTTCCTGGCACAAGAGAGTAACACCATCTATGAAGGAGAAAAAAAGAAACAGAAGAGAGAGAGAAAGAAAGGAAGAAAGAAGGGTGGGAGGGAGGCAGGGAAGAGAGGTAGGAAGAAAGAAAAGGAAAGAAGGAACAAAAGAAAAAAGAAAGGAAGGAAAGGAGGAGATCTATTAATTTATAGGAAATATAGAAGATAGAGGTTCATGTTAAATGATAACCTGGGCATGTAATTGGCAAAATTCAGATTCTATAGGAAAATCTACAGGACAAGCAACTCAGTTTCTTCAACAAATTGAAAGGGAAAAAATAAAAGAAGATAAGGAGCAAATATATAGATTAAAAGAACTTAGGCATTTAAAAAAGAAATTCATACCTAAGTTATATTTCTATTCACTCATACCATGTTCCTCTTGCATACAGACACTTCTTAACAATAAATATAAGGACTTTATACAATGATACACAAAATAAAATATCTGACCCAGCAACAAGTGTGCATGAGTATTCACTGCAGTTTTCTTTGCAATGCCAAAAATAAAAGGGAAGAAAGGGATTTAGGGTTATCATTAGGAATCCAATAAAAGAATGATAAATCCAAACAATAATGTTAACAAGTTGCTAAAAATAACAATGTTCATATAGTGTTTATGCCATGAATAAATAAAACCTATTATTGTTAAGTGAAAAAACTGAAGGTTATCTAATGATACACAAAATATAAACTAATTTATTTAAAGTGCATAAGTACCTAAGTATTCCAACTGTCTGGAAGAATAATTACCAAAATACTAGCAGAATTAGTAGCTTTAAATCATGAGAATATGAACTATATTGAGTGATGAGAATGATTTACTTTTACTTTATTATTTATCCTATTTGTTACTGTTCCAAATTCAATATGAATATATGTGTTATATTTTAAAACTGTTTTATTTTTGTTTCTAAAAGAAACCATGGAATATGAGAAACCCTCCATTCACTCAACCATGTATCAATTTAATACTTACAAAATAATGTTATTGGCTGCTCTGAAAACACAGGCAGGGGGAAAGGAAACAGAATAGGACATGGAGATATGGAAGTCTCTGCTACTCTATCTTATTTGAAATATTTTGGAAGCCAGATTACATTCTATGTATTAGTAATATCATTTTCAGAAGGAAAGTGCTCATATATTGAAAATGAGTAACACTTTCAGAACATAGGGGTAGAAAAGTATTATACAAGGATACAATATGAGCTCATTTTGATATAATCCACTGAGAAATCCCACATACCTAGGGTAGACAGGGTATGGAAATGAGCAAGACCAAGGAATTTTGGCTCCATCCTTAACTCATCAACAGTAAATGATCACAAAGTCATTCTAACTAGTGCCGGATTATACACTCCAAGCATATACTTATGGCACCAGAAAACTGTAGGCAGTAAAATAAAATTTTAAAAGAATTTGATATGGAATATTATTTTGGGTATAAAGATACAATACTTATTTACATTCATACATTCAACCAATATTTATTGGGCACCCTCTATAGCCCAGGTTCAGTGCTAAGTGCAAGAAGAGAGTTTGCAACAAAACAAACATTTCCTGCTCTCCCAGAACTAGCATTTTCATACAGCAACATATTGTCAGCTAAAAAAATTTCTTCGCATTGCCAAAGACTAATAGTGATTAAGAACGTTGACTCTGGAGTCAACCTATGTAGGTTAATCCCTCTTCACCCTGTTTACCAGCTATACAACTTTTGGCAAGTTATTTAACATTCTTTGCCTCAACTTCCTCACCTAGGGATAATAATAATATCACCTCTTAGAGTTTTCAAAATAAATTAATAAATGAGTAAAATGCTTAAGGAAAGCTAGCACACATATTAAGCACTCCAGGAAGAAAAAGTCATACACAAAAAATTTCAATAAATTCTTCATAAAGGCATCAGTCTGGATTACAACAAGGTATACAAAAGCACTTAATTCTCCTTTACTAAAAGTATACTTATTTTCTTTAGTTTCAAAAAATTTTGAAGCAGTCTAGAAATCTTGGGTTGAAAAAACAGCATTGTATTTGATATCTGAGTATATCTGGCAGAAACATGGTCAGAATAGACTCCCAGATAGAAAAGTTCCCTTTAAGAACCCTCTGACATCACGTCTTTGTTTACTTGTTGGCTAGTTTTGTCCCTATTTAAAGAAAAACTAAGTTCCAAGGGGACAACCACACCACCAGAGACAATGCCTGAAATAGATGTTTTTTAAACGAATGAACAAAAAGAGTTCCTATTTCACAAAAATGTCGACTTCATAAGAATTTGAACTAAATGTTTTTGGTAGGTCTGCAAAGCCAATATCCTCAAGTGAAAACTATAGAACTTAAAATAATATATATTAAAATAATTATTAGTCAAAAACAGGACTGTTCTCCACAGTTGTAGTATATTTAGACACAAAAAGTAAGGACTAAGAGGAGTAAAGAGTGGTGTGAGTAGAAGATCCTCTTTCCTATACCAGGGTCTTCTCAGCATTTGTGCTCCATAAAAGTAAAGCGTGTCTCCATTCTTTCCATTTTAATTTCCTGTTGTTCATTTTAATTTCTGCTGTAAACAAAATAGATCGTTTTCTCTCCTTTTAGAAAAAAAAATGTTCAAGCTCTTGTCATTTTGGTTATAATGTTAATTTACATCTATTATTTCAAAGCTCATGCGTTAAAAGAAATCTGACTTATCACAGGCAGCAAGTTTTAGTGTTTGAACCAAATCACTAAAAGACTCACAATATTTTTCAAAACTTTTTACTTTTCCAAGCCCCAAGATCCTCATTACCAAACCCGCATAACTGTGCCTACTGTTTAATTCCAAAGAAATAACACAGAAAATCTTTCAATTATGCTCTTTTCTTTTGAAACAAGTTATTTACATTTTTATGGAAATTATTTGCTGTGATTCAAGATTAACAACATAATGGAAGTAGTCACAGCTGTTTTTTTTCCTCTCTTATGTTATCTATAGGTGGAAAAATGAGAAGCTTTGATTATGCAAATTAAAACAGAATCTATTATCTTCTTTCTGATCTATGTACTGATCATAGAGGGTTTTTAAGCAATGTTAGTTTCGCACATTAGGAATCACAGTCAGTTAACTACTGCTGCTAACCGATGGGCTGTATTTGCAGACTCTATCAGTTTGACCCAGCTTCCAGAGCTTAATGGTCCTCCAGGCTAAAAGAGAAAGCTGATCCATCAGGCTTGCATTAGCATAGAATAACACTCGAAGCTTATTGATGTGCGTTCAGCATAACTACCATCCCCAGAACCCAGCTCAGTCCATTATTTTCATTTTATCTCAAGTCATTTGTATGGTTGTCTGCCCCGGTTAAAGCTCCAGCAAGACTGGTACTTAAATGAATTTGTAAGAAAGGAGACAAATGCCCCCTGAACTTTCAGCACTTTGCTATCAAGGCTTGCTAACATAAAATATACTAGGACTCTTAGGTCCACTTAGTGAGCGGATCAAGAATGCCCTATTGCAGGGGGGAGAAAAAAATCACTTAGGACCTTATTAGCCAACAAGGAGTGTGATGATTAAATGATTTTTTTAACTGTAATTTTAAAGCACTGCTCTGATTTCGGCTGAAAGCTATTTATAAAAAAATAAATAAATTTCATAACAGCTATGTCTTTGCTGTTTAAATACTTTCTCTTATAAAACTCTGAACACACACAAAAATAAATGTTCATAATAATAATATATTTCATCACTAGGGAAGTGTTACATTTAACCATAACAAGAAAAACAACAATCTATAACAACTAAGCATTTAATGTGCAAAAAAACCCATAATAAGAAGGGATTTAATGTGTGCATAAACCCTGTAATGGGTTTGTATATAATCAGACATTTGAGGTATACATAAAATCACTTTAATTGTAAATCTTTAAAATGAAAATAAAGTACTTCTGTAGCTGTTCTGAATATACAATAATCACTGAAATTGTAAAGCTGGTCTTCAAAACTATTTTTTATAAATTTACATAGTGCTTACAGGTATAATTCTGAAAGAATAGGAAAAGAGTACTATTCTTAATTTTTTTTTTTAATTTAGAAGTAATCTAAGGACTACAAAGGTGAAGTGTCTAGCTCAGATCCCACAGTTAGTGTTACTAAAACTCCAAAAGTTGATGAATTTTCAATTCACTTAACTGTGACTTAAAATTCAGTGATATTTGTGCCTAATTATTTGTCTTGCTGTTGTACTCGGGAAGTAAAAACCTAATCTGAGTCTTGTATCCCAGCTAGCTGGCTCTTCATGTCCATCGCTGCAGCCTTTGGAAATCTTGTACTACTACCACTAGGGTGAAAAGTAAGAAAATATTTTAAATAATTCAATCTATTAAATATTGTTAAAGACGTCTTCATATGTAATCTCCCTTTATCAATTTCTCTAATCCCCTTTAGTGAGAGATTAGGAAGAGAACAGGAAGCTAAAGTTTGTAAACTGTTAAAGCACTATACAAGAGTTGGTTGTTGAGTTAAAAAAAAATTCTGATACATGCAAAATGATCATCTAAAGTGAAAGTGAAAGTCATTCAGTCAAGTTCAACTTTTTGTGACCCCATGGACTATAACCCACCAGACTCCTCTGTCTGTGGAATTCTCCAGGCAAG
The DNA here is from genome assembly GCF_019320065.1 of Cervus canadensis. Classification (NCBI taxonomy): domain Eukaryota; kingdom Metazoa; phylum Chordata; class Mammalia; order Artiodactyla; family Cervidae; genus Cervus; species Cervus canadensis. The sequence goes on along the minus strand of NC_057390.1, from coordinate 25,915,001 downwards.
AATACTAGAGTGGGTTGCCATTTCCTTCTCCAGGGGATCTTCCTAACCCAAGGATCAAACTCGGGTCTCCTGCATTGCAGGCAGATTGTTTACCATTTGAGCCACCAGGGAAGATCAATCTTCCTAAAAATTTCTTTCTAAATGCTATTTTAAAATGAGAAACAGAGTAAGACTAAGCACACAATCCTGAAAGCAACCTTTTCGTCTTAAATGGATTGGTAAAGGATGAAGCTAATATTTATTGAGTATCTACTTTGTGTCAAACACTATTTCTCTTACATTTTCTCATTTAATCCTCTGAAATGCACCACAAGGGAGTAATCAGTTTGATTACTCCCAATTTACAGTGTTAGATGACGACTCTGGCACTGGCTAAAGGTCACAAAGCTACTAGGTCCTCATTCTAGTCTCCAAAGTCAGATAAATCTGACTCCAAAACAGGGCACACTCATTATACCCCTTGTGCATGCTGCTCTATGCTTTCAAGAAAATCTTGAGGTTTGCAGTTAGTTTCCAAAGAGACTGTGTTATCTTATCCTTCCATAAATCATAGAGGAACTAGCTATTCAAATTTGTAAAATCTATTTTACAGATTTTCTATTTTATAGGAGTTTCTGTCTAGAGAATAAAATTTTTCAAGAGGCAAGTGGTTACTGAGGCCATGTGATCAATCTTTGATTTCTCTCTTTATTTATCTCTTTTCAAATACTCTTACACACCAGGCACTTTTAAGACATATGACCTGAGGCAAGTTCATACTCGCCGAAGAAGCTCTTGGCCTTCTTTGGTTTTCATCTATTGGTTTTTCAGAAAGTGATAAATTTACAAAAGGAAAGTCACCTCCATTTTTAAGTATGTAAAAATACAGCCAGTCATGTTTTTTGTTTGTGTGTAGAAAATGACTCTGTGCTGAGCTGAGTTGCTCAGTCGTGTCCGACTCTTTGCGATCCCACGGACTGTAGCCTACCAGGCTCCTCTCTCCATGGAATTCTCTAGGCAAGAATACTGGAGTGGGTTGCTATTCCCTTCTCCAGGGAATCTTCCTGACCTGGGGATTGAACCCAGGTCTCCCAAACAGCAGGCAGATTCTTTACCATCTGAGCCATCAGGGAAGCCCCAGAAAATGACTCTGGAAGTATACAAAAGAAACTAGTAATTGTGGTTGCCTCTAGGGAGAGGAACTGGGTTGACAAAGGCCAGGGATGGGAAGGAGACCTTTCACAGTACATACTCTTTTGTCATTTTGAACCTTGAATCATATGAGTATACTACCTACTCAAAATATACATACATACAAACATAAACACATAATCACATTCAATTGTCTTTATGATGAATGTTGATCAGTATCACTGCAGCTGCAACAGAAAGCAATAATTCTTATGAATTCTGTATTTCACCAAGTATTTTAAATAGAATTTATTCTAACAATACAGCATAGAAACTTGCTTGAATGAGTTACAGATAGTATCCCAAACACTAGTTTTGTATAAAACACACTTGGGCTGGAGAAAGAGGAGTCTCAAAATAGAAAAATAGGATAACTGATTACTGATCTCTCAGAGAAGGAAAAGAAAAATATTTAGTTTGAGGATTTCAGCTCCAATTGTAGTTAAGATCATGAAGACAAGGAAGGTAGGCTGCCTCGCCAAACTATTTTTTCTTATGAGGCCCTTCTCCCCAGGCATATTTACCACTTTAAAAGTGGAGGAGGGGAGTTACTGGTGGTAAATTCTTCCACTTTTCTCTAGTTGGTTTCCTCTAAAAGAGATGACATGTGGAAAAGGTAAAGTTTGTTATAGTTAAATCTTTTCATTCTAAGGTCTTTTTGCTTCTTCTTTCATAAGAAAGAAGCAAATATTAATAAATTTGAGAATTAGAGGGTAAGAGGGCTTGATGGTCTCTCAAGAAAGATCTAAATATTCTCCTACAGTAAATAGTTAAATATCAACTGGTAATCTACTTTTTATAATTTACATAGATTCTGTTATTTCTCTTAGTAAAGGACTAGATGGTTTCCCAACCTATAGTTAGGGTGCTTCTTATACCTAACCTAAAACGCTTCTATTGTAATTTAAGTTCTCCAATGGTAGTAAAAATAGTGAACACTTACTTTCACAAATACACAGAGTCACATATCCTTTTACTCAAGTTATATTTATCAAGTGTCTAATATGTACTATTAATAGCAATATACTAGAATTGATCTTTCACTGAACAACTATTTGCATAATACAAGGTACAATTTAGGTTAAAAAGATAGGCAGAATATAGCATGTCCTCTCTTCTCAAGGCGTTTACTAGAAGGACAGAAGTAACCTCAGATACGCAGATGACACCACCCTTATGGCAGAAAGTGAAGAAGAATTAAAGAGCCTCTTGATGAAAGTGAAAGAGGAGAGTGAAAAAGCTGACTTAAAACTCAACATTCAAAAAACGAAGATCATGACATTCAGTCCCATCATGTCATGCCAAATAGATGGGGAAACAATAGAAACAGTGAGAGACTTTATTTTCTTGGGCTCCAAAATCACTGCAGATGGTGACTGCAGCCATGAAATTAAAAGACACTTGCTCCGTGGAAGAAAAGCTATGACCAACCTAGATGGCATATTAAAATGCAGAGACATTACTTTGCCAACAAAGGTCCATCTAGTCAAAGCTATGGTTTTTCCAGTAGTCAGGTATGGATGTGAGAGCTGGACTATAAAGAAAGCTGAGTGCTGGAAGAATTGATGCTTTAGAACTGTGGTGTTGGAGAAGACTCTTGAGAGTCCCTTGGACTACAAGGAGATCCAACCAGTCAATCCTAAAGGAGATCAGTCCTGGGTGTTCATTGGAAGGACTGATGCTGAAGCTGAAACTCCAATACTTTGGCCACCTGATGCAAAGAACTGACTCATTTGAAAAGACCCTGATGCTGGGAAAGATTGAAGGCAGGAGAAGAAGGGGGTGACAGAGGATGAGATGGTTGGATGGCATCACCGATGGACACAAATTTGAGCAGTCTCCAGGAGTTGGTGATGGACAGGGAAGCCTGGCATGCTGCAGTCCATGGGGTCTCAAAGAGTCAGACATTACTGAGCGACTGAACTGAATTGGCTGATAGAAGCCATGATTTCAACATTTTATAAATCTCACCCCATGCTCAATATTTGCAGTTAATAAATATCAGTCAAATACTGAGTTCTTACTTTGACTTTCCTTTTCCAAACTTAGGATTCCTGATAACTTTAACCTTTAATTAAAGACTCAGGTCTTTAACAAGGAGCATTCCAGCTATAACAGATTCTGAAATTATTTTTAAAAATTATTCAAATGTAAGTATAAGTCGAAAATGAATCCTGAAACAACAATAGATTTCATGAATTAAGTGATTTCTAAATGTCAACCATTGTTCTGAGAACTTTAAATTTTTTTTTTTTTTTAGAACTTTAAATTTTTAACTCACTTGATTCTTATAGTAAACCTGAAGTTGGATTTCTTTTTTATCATCTTAAGGAAACTGTGGCATAAAGTAGTTAAACAACTTAGTCAAAGTTATACTGTTAGTTAAGTGATGGCGCTCAAGCCCAGGCTGTCAGGCTCCAGACAGGTTTCTTAACAGTCACACAATATTCATTCTTTGGGTCCTTAAGTTTGGACTTCCCTGGGTGCCCAATGGTATTGGTTCAATCCCTGGCTTGGGTACTAGAATCCCACACGCTGCACAGTGTGGCCAAAGAAGAAAAAGAAGGGGGACAAAAAGACACTTTGAGTTTACTACAAGAATGTTTCAACGGGTTTGTTTCATTGGACCATATCCCATTAAATTCTTTCAGTTGCAATGGATGATAATTGGGTTGGAAACCCTCTCAGTATCTTGCAAACCACTGCCATATCCTATTTTCCTCAAGTCCTCTATGAGTACACAATTTCTTCTCCTTTTCCTGCACTGCTTAGACCTGAAAATACAGTTTAAATGGTGAATAGATGGAAAATGAAGCAAGATAATATAGAAAGCATTTATTGGAATTACAAGTGACTTTTCATCCTATTTATCTTCAAAGTTACCTTCTTCTAAACAATGTATCCCAGGTTTGGTTTTAGTATCACTGGCCCTGTTTTCACTTTGCCAATGGTTTCCTCCCCATGAACAATAACATCAAATGGAATAAATTATTTTATTAACTCAACACCTGCATACCTGTGTGCCTTTCCTAATTTTTCTGCGATCAAGAAAGTGAAAATATCCTTTCAGACACTTGAGCTAGCATCCCATGATGCCAGTAAGAAGCAGGGCTAATATGATAATGCCCTTCTGCCTCATACATGTTCTCTATGAATGGGTAAACCAAGATTTCAAGGGGGTCACTTCACAACAAAATCAAGAGCCGAAAGTTCAGGATATAAACTACTAGCACTGTTGCTAAGAAATAAGCTAGATTCTGCTGTATGAACAATATCCTCTCTGGGTTTAAATGTTTATTGAGGTGCACCAATTCTTTCATGTCAAGGAATACTTTTGATTCACTGATACAATACAACTCTAAAGAATACAGTAGTGACCTAACATGAAAGCCTCTCCTAAAATGCTTGACTTGTACACAGTTTCATTGCTATATTATATTCGGGGCCCTTATGGTTTTCAAGAGATGAGTAAAATAAGAGAAAATAGATCGGGAATAGAAAAGTCTACTGGCTAATAAAGATGACTTGCTTTATGTTCAAAATTTAAGGCATAGTCCCTAAGCAAAGCTAGCACTCAGGTGCTACCCCCTCGGAGACACAACACCACAACAAGCACAAGAAGGAGTCCCCGGAAGCATGGAAGAGTGAGGAAGACCCATGAATGGAGGCTTCTGGGAATGTATTTGGAAGGGATGCCTCTGGCAACTTTTTTTTAATTTCCACCACTGCTATAGACTGAGGTTCTCTTATTGACTGGGCCAGAAACATGATTGGCCCATTTTAGGTCAAGGGTTCAATTTACTTATTTAATTCACCCCAAATTCACTGAATAATGTATTGCTACTTTGTTGTTTGTATTTTTTTTTTACAAGCTACATTTAATACAAGTCCTCAATGTTGAACCTAAGATTTCTACTTGAAAAGCCCTGATAATTAGCTGCACTTAAAAAAAAAATGGCGATTAAATTTCTCAGACAAATTTTGCTCTAAACAGGAAAAGATGAAGTAATTCAGTCACTTACCCACTTATATTTTATGGTCTGAGTTTAAAATACACCTATTTTATTTAAGAATTGAAGAGCAAGACTCTCCAACTTTTTAAGAGTTGTCAAAACCAGACGTTACCATCCCCTTATCCTTGGTAAAAGAATTTCTCTAAAATATACAGTCAGCCAGATATTATCCTTCTTTTCCTCCATGCTATTCTAAGTTTTACTTCCATTAAGACAACACTGCCTCAAGCCTTATGTCCATTTCCGAAGACTTCCTTATTTCTAAAAAGCTACTTCTTTTAAACTCTGAAAAACTAAAAAGCAGCACTGAAAATCACCTTTTATAGGCACTCTTTCAGTCATCTTACTAGACTGACTATTTCACCCATGGCAGGAAAGAAAAAAAAGGAAATTTTATTTTAAACCTAGGTTCTAGAGATGATGTGTCAGCAATTCATTAAAATATGCATTAAAAGTGAATTCTATACTCTAACAGTAACATCTGCCCCCCAAATTGGACAACAGAATTATCTTTTAATAAAAATGTGTGCTCTATAAACTACATGATACAAATTTCCTTAAACCAAAATGAATCCATTCTCTATACTAAAGATGACAAAAATTATCCCACTAGCTGAATTTCATTGCCAAGCTGTCAACCTGAATTTCTTCTGTTTAAAAATAGCTGTTCATTACATTCCGTAATGGGCTGTCAAAGCACTACAGCAGTGAACCTGTATCATACACAGAAGCAATTGGGCAATGTGCATTATTATGTTTAGATTGCTTGCATTCTTTACAAGACCCCTGGGCTAATTTTAAATGAGATGGTTCACTTGAACTGAATCAAAATCTATTTTATTTTACCTTAAAGCTAATACATATTTTCCATTTATGACTCACTAGTGCAAGCATTAATAGCAGGTAAGACAAAAATCTCATTGAATATATACATGAGCATGAATAAGCCTGCACATGTGTGTTGGTGGGTTTGTATGTGGTTTTACTCCCTATAGTCGTATCTATTTTTAATACTAGATTATTGAATTACAACACAGGGCACACCAAATTAGGTAATATTGCCAACATGTGAGCAAGCACTGTCGTCTCCATGAATACATGATAGGTTGTTAACTGGAAGCATCATTCCTGCAGCATATAGTCTTTGACATTTTAGCATAGCAAATCAATTAAACATCTTTTTAACTAGCTAATGTATAATAATTCACCATATAATTTAGTACGGGATATTGTGAACAACTATAAAAAAGCCCATAAACCCCACAGCTGAACCATTCTTCCACAGCATGATATCACAACCCCAAAAGCATGCAATAACAGCTTCAGGATATCAAAGAGATGGTAACTAAACTGATCACAGATGATTTGTAAATACATCTAATGAATGCAAGGACCAGGTTAATGGTTTGTTTTTTTCACAAGTCTTTATTTTCATTGGTAAACAGAAGCTACTACATGAGTCTCAGGAGAAGAGAGAATACTCATGACATTAAAAATAAATTTTACTTTAAAAAAATAATCTCTAGATTCCTACCGTGGAAAATAAAAGGCATAATGACTTGCAAACTCATAGACTTCACTGCTGATGAAGGTAAAATAAACTTCAGCGTTTCAGCAAGATTAAACTTTGTAAGGCAAGTCTTCCGGAAAAAGATTGCAGGTCAGTAACAGTAGCAAATTTTTTTTCAGTGTGTTAAAATAAAGGGGGTGGGATGGGCATATACAATACATACGCTGCATTTCAGCACTGCTTCTATAAATTACCAAAATGTCAGGCGTACGTGTGGCAAACCACTGAATGAAAACAAAAAGAAAAACACCCAAAAGATGTACCTTACTTTTTAAAAGTATCTACTTACTTTAAGGACAAATATTCTAAGATCTGAGATAATTATCACTAAGCCTAGTTAAAAGTTTAATAAACATGATTTAACAATGCTCTTTACACTCCAAGGTACATGGGAAAAAACTGGGAGGAAAATCCATTCTATATTAAACTAACTTGGGTCCTGGTACACATCTACATCTTATTCCTAAGACTCTCCAAATACTTTATCTCATCACAGTCCCTTTAAAAATATGGAAAGTGATTCCAGCTAAAAATCGACTTTTTTTTTTTTTAATTTTATTTTTTTTTTATTTATTTTTTTTTGGTAAAAATCGACTTTTGATGCAACTGCCTTGATTCAATTAAAAATGCTCAAATTAGCTTTTTCAATCACCAACCAAATATGAATGGGATACAGTGAACAGATTTATAATTAAGAATCAGTTTTGCGTTTTGTTAACTAAAATATGTGTTATTACAATCATAAATTATATTCTATCTGCATTGCTTTGTTTAAAAGAAAAACTAAAATATTTATTTTTTTCAAAATTAAAATTTTTCTGGCTGTTTGGCCATGACATTCAGTCAAAACAGAAAGCTTTTCCCAAAAATTTTATTATGAAAAATTTCAAACATGTAGCAAATGTGAAAGAATTTTACAGGGAAGACCCATATACCCACCATCTATATGCTATCATTATATTTTGTGTAATGTTTTAATTATATATCTATCCATCTGAAACAGAAATTTTTAATAAAAGATAAACATATTTCATTGGAATAAATTAAATGAAGAATAGCAAAAAGAGTATAATGCTTTATTGAATAATGAACCTATAAGGATAATAGTTACTGCTTTTGATTGCAGCTATAGTTTCACAAATGATCATTTCCATTTTTAAAAACTATGATTTTGTTTTGTCTTAGTAGAGACAGCTGAATCTAAATTAATTCAGTGTTAGATCTTGACATTATTATATCTTAATATGAAAAGCAAGATATGACAGTAACAGTAGAACATATTCTATCACTTGGAAAGAATAAGGACCTCCAAGAAACAAAAATCTTTTGTTTGTTTTTGAGTTACAAAATGAGAATTAGGGTAATGATTTTTCTAATCATTAGTTTCATTAATCAGAAACTAAAAGTATTCTAATTCAACACTATATCTAATATAATAACACGTATGTTATGAAAAACAACTATTCTATTTCAAATCTCTATTTCAACAAAAGAAAACCAGTCATGGTACTCTCTCTAGGAACTAAATGTGCTTCTTTGGCTACAACATAAATATTTTTTCATGAACACATATAAGACTCCAGGAGATGCAAGGAATTTACATTCTTTCTCTTTTTCACTTATTTTATTTAAATGGGCAATAAGTTTTAAAACTTGAGTCACTAGCAAGAATACCAGCTTAATCTCTAACTTTCATTTTCTCAGATGAACACTTGCAAAGAATGTTCAGTACTGCTTCCTCAAATCCTTTGATTGGGCACTTCCTGCAAAACTTCAACAGGTCAGAGAGCACAGGGATTGAAATACAATAGGTAAAGAACATTTTTAATGCTCAAATAATCATTTATAAATTAAATGGGAGAAAACTCCTCAAATCAAAGCCCATTATTTAAAGTAATTTTTTAATTATTACTATAGCTAGACCTTTGTGATTTTGTTTTATTGAAATATTTTACATATCCCAAATTATTCTGGGCTCCACACAGAAACAGTGAATTGTACTTTTTATTCTACTTTTCCAAATGATAAAAAAGCATATGCTAATTAAGAGTGAATAAACTTTTCAATATTTATCCTCTAAAGTTGAAAACAGCTTTAATTTGGACATATGTTTTTGAAACTATACATGAGTATGCATGGGTAAAAGTGTATCTAAAAATATGTTAGTGTATACAAGATATTCGTAATCACTATAAACTACAACTAAGCAAGTTTGAAATGGTTCATACCGCCTTTTAACATTTTTATTTGTTGATGAACCAACAGTGTTTGGCATAATTAACGCTAAGATCTCCAAAACTCAATGACTGAAAATAATTGCTTCTCTTTTCTTTCCTGAGTACTCTGAAGCCCAACCTAAAGATTTAGAGCTGACTGGACAAATATAAAGGATGTCAAAAACAGTGACCGCTGACATGCCATTCAAGGCACATGGAAGAGAATTCAGGCTTGAATGCCTCTAAACTGCTCATTGGTAAGATCAGCTATCAGTGAGATGCAGTGTAAGTCAGCATTATTCACTGAGCCTGCTATGACCTTAAAATCATTGCTCCTGGGGCATGTTCATCCACCAATTAGTTTATATGCTCACTGGAAATCCACTGCTCAGTAAATGCACTGGTCTCTCATTCCACAGTGTTGATGAAGTGTGTGTGATGGCTTTCTCTTCACAACTTGACCCCGAAAGCTGACCCATCTCAAGCTGAAGCATTCAAGTCACTTGAGCACCTCTGAGTTATCAAGGATTTTGATACTTCACTTAAAAACTATCAGATTTGACAAACACAAATGCTATGGTGACTATGAGATGACATATGTAAAACAAAGTGAAAATCAGAACTTTTTCCAGTTTTATTCACAAAAGTGTTACATCAGATATTTGTAAGTTCTGTTGAAAGAAACAATTTCCTTGCTGTTTTTAAACCATTATAATCAGCACAAATCTGACAATCCTCTTCACTAAAATTTTGAAAATTCTTTCCTTTGAGGCAGGGTCAAGCCCTATGAATAAAAGGAGGCCTATTCTGAAAATTATTTAAGACAACATGATAAAAAATTGGATCTAGAAATGAGAAAAGAGAAAAGATGTGCCAAGTTTTCTAAATATTGAGATATAAAAACTGAAGGTAGAGCAGAAATTCAGCATTGGAGAAGAGAACCAGTGGTAGGTCATAAGTGAAACTGTCCTGAACATAACTGGTAACAGTTAAACAAAAGATCAGGGGTGGAAAAGTATATCAGCGCAGAGATTATTAGTTTAAATATTGATAACGCGCCTGGGTTTATTTTCAAACAACTTGAGGTTAGAGCTCAGGGATACAGCTGTCCTGATTCTTTCCCTTCCGGTTCCCACAGGAGGAGAAAAAGTTCCTCTACTCTACACAAAGGAAGTAGGAAACTAAGGGGTCACATTGAACTCATTTCCAATCTGCTTCTTGGCAAATGATCCAATTGAGGAGTTTAGCTCTTTAAAAAAAAAAAAAAACAGCATTATTAAAGTATAATTTACATGCTATAGAAGTTCACCCATTTAAAGTGTACACCTCAATGGTTTTGCATATGTTAGTAGACTTGTGAAACCATCACCACCAGCAATTTTAGAACAGTTTCATCCCCCCAAAAGAAACTCCATATCATTCGGCACTCACTTCCTAGTCCTCTGCCAGAGGCAACTATTAATCTACTTTCTGACTCGATGGATTTGCCTGCTCTGGATAGTCCATATAAGTGGTATCATAAAATATATGAGTTATTGTGATTGGTTTCTTACACTCAGCATAATGTTTTTGAGGTTTGTTGCATTGTAGCATGTATCAGTAAGTTACTCCTTTTTCACAGCTGAAAAATACACCACATCTTGTTTATCCATTTATGGCTGGGTTTTATGTCAATATAAAACAATGCCTGAGAACAACAGTTTGTAACACATGCTTATAGATCAACATTAGCAAAAAATCTCTTTATAGATATGAATTACAAGTCACATTAGTTATATGTGCATTCTCTGATGGATGCACTTGATTGACTTACAGAATTAGTAACACTGATTTCTAAGATATAAAGTTGCTAAACTGTAGTAACATCAAGAGTTCACAGTTCTGAAAAGTTAGTGAAAATATTCACACAGCAATACTTAGCTATATATCCTACTCCTGAGTATATAGTTCAAAGAAACTCTCACATGGCATCATTTACTGAAGTGGAGAATTAAAGGCAATCTAGGGGAGTGGACAGGCAAAGTGTGAAGGATGTTTTCGAAATACTGTGTATTCACCAGATGCAACAAACTAGATGAACATGCAGCAACATGGATAAATCTTGCAATATTAATATAACGGTGAATGAAAATAATCAAGAAACAGAATATAATCTTCAATAATACCCATTACAGAAATTCAGAATACATATCCCAAAACAACAGTATGCATTTTATAAGAATACATTAAAACAAACAAATACGAATAAAAAGACAAAGTGACCATGCAGGGACCAATAAACTGTGTGTGCCATAAACTGAAATGTATGTTACTCAATACTTGAGGTCACAGTAGATGTTTATTTTTCAAAATTATTTGCTGCCCCTACCTGCAGAATGATTATGCTTTTCCTCCCTATTGGCAGCAAACTTTGTCATGTAAATTTCCCTGGTGAGACCCAGTATGTACATATTTCAGTGTGTCTCTTTTCTGTCTCCTACAGTTGGTTTCAGATTTGCTTCATCATCCTGGGTCCTAGATTGAAGACAACATGGAACAAAGCCATAATAAACCCAAGATAAACATATAACATGAAAGAAACTTTGGTGTTGTAAGCCACTGAAGTTAGAAGGGTGGGTTGTTTGTTATTGAATGTGACCTATCCCGTTATGACTGATATATTCACATATATCTACATGACAATTAAATCACTTGCAAGTTTACTTATCCAAAACTATTGCATGGCACTGAGATCATGGATATGGGTGGAGAAGTAGAAGTACAGCTCACATCTCGGGTATTATAAAATAAGATACATAAAATAAGAGAAGAATAAAAGGGATTCATTCTTCTAGTACAAAGCACACTCGATGAGTTATAAAATGTGGGTTTTAATCTTACTCTTCCTACTTATTACCCAAATGCCCTAAGCCAAATCTCTTAACCATTCTGAATCTCAGTTTCCTTATCTGAAAATTAAGGAAGGAAGGTATACTCTAAGCTCTAAGGTTTTTTCCAATTCTGAGGTCTATGTTTCTACAACAAAGTAATATCTAGATGGGTTATACATGCAGTAAATGAAAATACAAATTTTAAAAAGATAAAAATTATCTACCCTTGTCTTAAATGGTTCAATACACCAAAAATTTTCACTTTTCAGGATATAACATTAGGAAAAGGACACCAAGGTAACTAAGAAAAGACTGCTTTCACAAATGCTACAGTGAAAAAGAATGAACAAAAGCCCAGATGTGGAAATCATCGCTATGTATGATAACTAAGGTAAAGACACAGGTGTGGCCATAATGCCTTGTGGTTATAATGCAGAGTACCAAACAGTAGAGCAAAGACTGGGATTGATGAAAGGCCTTGATCTGGACCAAGGTGTAAGGATTTGATATCACCAGCCCATGGCAGCACATGGTATACAAGTGGTAGAAGACAAGTAGAAGAAAGCCATTGGGTTTGAACTTAGGTTACTAAAGTGGTTGAGAACATGAGGGAAAGAACAAGTCAAGGAGACTCCGAGAATGAGTAATCAACACAACTGAACTTGACACATAATAAACATTCTATAAACTTCTGTTGACTGGATACAGATCCTGCAACCTTTCAACTAAGAATTTGACCTCCCCCAATATTTCCAAATCAAACACAAGACCAACTTTTGATGAATCGTATTACCAAGACCTTGACTCCTCCAGTAAACATCACCTCCCATGAAGGCTGCTTTAGACTTTTTCAATCATCAGGCAAAGAACAGGGTGCGCTGAGGAATGAGCTACTTAATGTCAGTCAAGACCTCAGGTGCTGTTTCACATCCCGATATGGACGTCCCACATCATCCCCAATCCTAGCTATAATGCTAGTTAGATGCTATACTTAGCAGCCTCTTTAGTACCTTTACAGGTTTACCTATTTGTATATATGGGAGAAATACTGCTGAAAAGAAGAGAAGTCTATATATTCATAGTTCATAGTTCTTGTTTGTAATTCAGCAAACGATTTCTTGTCTCAAAGCTACATATAACAATGGACATTGTTGTCCATACTTTCTTTAGTTTATTTATCATCATCCAACTACCTCTTGCTTTGGGGTTAGTCATGTTTCAATTAGTCTTCTCTTCACACAATGACATGTCTTTCCAGGTCTCTAGCCATTACTGATATTTCTCATTCCTAACATCAGTTCAGCTCAGTTCAGTCACTCAGTCATATCCGACTCTTTAACCCCATGGACTGCAGCACGCTAGGACTCCCGGTCCATCACCAACTCCCGGAGTTTACTCAAACTCATGTCCATCGAGTTGGTGATGCCATCCAGCCATCTCATCCTCTGTCATCCCCTTCTCCTCCTGCCCCCAATCCCTCCCAGCATCAGGGTCTTTTCCAATGAGTCAGCTCTTTGCATGAGGTGGCCAAGATATTGGAGTTTCAGCTTCAGCATCAGTCCTTCCAATGAACACCCAGGACTGATCTCCTTTAGGATGGACTGGTTGGATCTCCTTGCAGTCCAAGGGACTCTCAAGAGGCTTCTCCAACACCATAATTCAAAGGCATCAATTCTTCGGCACTCAGCTTTCTTTATAGTCCAACTCTCACATCCATGACTACTGGAAAAACCATAGCTTTAACTAGACGGACCTTTGTTGTCAAAGTAATGTCTCTGCTTTTTAATATGCTGTCTAGGTTGGTCATAACTTTTCTTCAAAGGAGCAAGCATCTTTTAATTTCATGGCTGGAGTCACCGTCCACAGTGATTTTGGAGCCCAAAAAAAAAAAGTCTGTTACTGTTTCCACTGTTTCCCCATCTATTTGCCATGAAGTGATAGGACCAGACACCATGATCTTAGTTTTCTGAATGTTGAGTTTTAAGCCAACTTTTTCACTCTCCTCTTTCACATTCCTAACATACATAGCCCTTGTTTGGAAGATTTGACTTTGGATGATAATTTAGCACTTAATTTTGTATTATCTTGTACTATTTTTTGTTTGTTTATTTTGGGTTAAATTGTGAGAGTATGCAATGGCTATTTGGTCAGATGGAGGAGATAATGTCTTTCTCAAGAGAAATAATGAAAGTTTAAGAAACGAAAGCAAGTTGTAGGAACACGAGAGGATTCAAAGTATTCTAGTACTTCAAAAGTAGAGAAATCAATGAATGGGACTACTCATAGTGATTTAATTCTAATCAACATTTTGAAATTCACAATAGCATTTGGCCTATAATAGTGCTCAATACATCTCAGAGTTACTTTCCTAGGGTAGGTGATATTTTATTATTACTATTATCATTAAGCAATAAAACATAATGGTTAAAAGATCCTCCAAGTTAAATCTTCATAGATGACCACAGGCCCACAGATATCTTGACTGCAACTTCATGAGACTCTAAGCCAAATCACACAGAGAGTGAAATCAGCTCTCTTAAGTTGCACACCCCCAAAATTGTGCGACAATACACATTTGTCAGTTGTTAAAGCCATTAAGCTTTGGGATATTTGTTACGCAGTATCAGCTAACTAATGGGCTTCCCAGGTGGCTCCATAGTAAAGAATCTGCCTGCCAAAGCAGGAGGCATAAGAGATGCAGACTTAATCCTTGGTCAGGAAGGTCCCCTGGAGTAGGAAATGGCAACTAACTCTAGTATTCTTGCCTGGAAAATTCCATGGACAGAGGAGCCTGGCAGGCTACAGTCTATGGGGGTTGCAAAGAGTCGGACATGACTGAAGCAACTGAGCGTGCACATGTATACGCACGTGCACACACACACCCGCTAACTAACACATTCCATTCAGCAACCTCTCCCTACATTTCATTGGCCAGAATGTATCAAAAGGTTACCCACAAGCCCTAAGGGTGTGCAGATGAGTATTTTTACTGAGCACTCTTGTCCAAAACAAAACTTGAGTTCTGTTTCTGTTATTAAGGAAGAAGGAAGAGGAAATGGGCATCAAATACGGCTAGTCAATTCTCACCTTCTACTTCAATCCAATCTTCTTTGGGAAGAAAAATGATCTTCAGAGAGGAAGAGAAAGATAAATAGCATAAAGAAGAAAATGCAGTCTACCATAAGTAAGGAAATAATAGGGGACCTAGTAGCTGCTTTAAGAAGGTTTGAACCTACAAAGAGAGCAATCTATACTCCACCATGCTAACTAAATTTAAAAACTTCTATTTGTAGTCCTCTCTGGAATCCACTAAAGAATTATGACAAATGCAAGAGAAATAGCAAACAGAACTATAGAAATGCTATTGTGATTTTTTGGAAAAGTTAAATAAGTACATATAAAAACTTGAAAAGTAGCTTAACATTCATGATAAAAGTCTGTAACAGATTATTCACTGGGTACTTCAAACATGTTTAGAGAATAATGCAGTGTTCAAGAGAAGACAACAAACATTTGCAAAGAATAAGCGTGGGAAGTGTCAGAGACTCTTTCTTGCTCCTAACCTTGCCCTTGACTCTTCCATATTTTTAACAGTGACTTAAGAGATAAAAGGGATGCCTATCAAATGCTCATGTGACACATCTGGGAATGATACATATAATAACAGAATCAAAATTGTAAACGATCTTGACAGCTTACAATACTGTCATTCATACATCCGACAATTCTAAGAAGTTATTTCATCGATTTAATTTTTGTCTCCTCAAAGATACTAAATTCATCACGGCATGATTGAATCACACACTTGTTCAAAACCTCCAATGGTATACAACATAGTGTTAGAAACCCAGAAGGTATTTCATTAATATTTAGAGAATTGAGTTGAACTGTACCACGTACACATGTAGAAAAGTTTAGAATAAATCTGTCACCAATGTAACATAATATCCTCTTACTTTTCCTTCAGGCTGTATTATTTGTCTTCTTCAAAGGGAAGTTGCTCAGTCGTGCCTGACTCTTTGCGACCCCATGGACAGTAGCCTGTGCCAAGCTCCTCCATCCATGGGATTTTCTAGGCAAGAATACTGGAGTGGGTTGCCACTTCCTTCTCCAGGGAATCTTCTGACACAGGGACCGAACCCAGGTCTCCCGCATTGTAGACAGACACTTCACCATCTGAGCCACCAGGGAAGTCCTTCTTCAAAGACCTCTTCAAAATTGAATTTTTCTAGCATATGCTTTCTGAGCTGCCCTCAGTCCTTTAAAAAAGACGGCAATGGATAAAACTTTACAGGATACTTAAAAACCTTTGCAATTTTTTATTTTTATTTCAGTATTCTGCCCAGTCTGTGCCATTAGACTTTGGGCTCACAAGGCAGCTTCAGTAGTATTCTAAAGCTTTCCCCATACATGCAAAGTGAGACGAGATGTACACCCCGCTCTGCAGAGCTGTACAACATAACATTTTCTTGTTACAATTCAATATCATTGCAGCAAGATAAGCACACCCCATAGTCTAATTTAACAGACATGAAGAAGTCAAGCTCTATTGTTCAATGTCACAGCCAGCCAGCCCTGCATGATCAACCTTTATTCTTTTCTGGCTTCATTACGAGGATGATGCCTTTCAACTGTAGTGACTAAACCTGTTAAACTACAAAGCAAGAAATTTATAGAACCTTTATAAGAGTAATACTGAACAGCTTAAATGTAAAACCTACAATTAAATTCCAAAACTAAGCACTTCACCCCCCAGAAAATGCTAAGTAGTTCTTCAGCAACATTCCTGATTTACATACCCCAAAGATGACAGGACCTATATACATACATGCTGCCGTGATAGTAATAGCAATTTCCTCAGGTAATGTTCACTATAAAACATGGTAATATTAACCCATGCGTTGCAAAACTAATAAATTGCCCCTTAGCATACCAGGGACAGGAACTATGCTTTTTCATTTTCAAAAAGCCTCCTTTTGTCAGATGAAAAAGCCCCAAGAGTAAAATATTTCAGTGTAGTTCAGGGATAACAATGGATGTGCCATTAGATTACCATACAAGTGAATAAAGCACCAAATGATAGCGAACAGTTTTTCACACTTTAGATTTTGATGTGAAATGAGTCTAATTATTTATTCATAGACTTTTCCTCTAAGGAGTTCAAGGCACTATATTTTAAATCTTTAAACATGTATTTCGTAAGCTCTAAAATCTACCAGGTAGAACAGAAGAACGTGTGACAGGGAAGAGGATAAAGAAAAGCAGCACAAAAGAAACGGCAGTTGGAAGAACTGAAGCATGTTTCAAACAGTGAGGTGGGATGTTTTATTCATTCATTTATTCTTTCAGTCAAGCACCGACAGTAAGTCTAGGTCCGTGCTAGATGGTAAGGAAATAAAAACCACCTCTGCTCCAGAAGCTCACCAGACAGAGAGATGACATACAGAGTGATAATTACAATATGTGCCAAGTGTTACAACAAAAGAATAAACTAAGCCCTGTGGGAGCTTAAGGGAA
Source organism: Cervus canadensis (assembly GCF_019320065.1). Classification (NCBI taxonomy): domain Eukaryota; kingdom Metazoa; phylum Chordata; class Mammalia; order Artiodactyla; family Cervidae; genus Cervus; species Cervus canadensis. The sequence continues at coordinate 25,897,645 of NC_057390.1, read as the reverse complement.
GGAGCCACTGGCCTGAAGGAATCTGGAAAGGCTTTAACAAGAAGGCAACACTTCAGTCATATCTTAAAAAGGAGTAAAAGTCTATCAGAGAACCGAGAGGAAAATCTTCAAGGCAGAGATATGGAGAAAACATACTGAAATATTGGGTTGGCCAAAAAAGTTCATTATGGGAAAACTTGGACAAACTTTTTGACCAACCCAATACAAGTGGTAGCAAAAAAGTTTGACCTGTTCAGTAAGTATTGAGAAACACAAAGTGGCTTTAGAGGTAACAGATGACACTAAGCACTTGGAAATCACTGGTTTCAAGTTTATCCTGTGAATAGACACCAAGGTTTCCATAATCATGAAAACCTGAACACAAGACTGAGCAAAGAAAAATTAACACATCTAGACAATAAATATACTTACAAACAATGTATATTTATGTATCCCACCAGGCTCCTCTGTCCCTGGGACTTCCCAGGCAAGAATACTGGAGTGGGTTGCCATTCCCTTCTCCAGGGGATTTTCCCGACCGAGGGATTGAACCTGGGTCTCTTGCATTGCAGGTGGATTCTTCACCATCTGAACCAGCAGGGACGTCCATGTATATACTATATGCATTTATATATGGACTATATATACAGTTTTGTTATATATATTTGTGCATATGTGTATATATTTGATACCTATGTAAATACATTATATAAAGCTATGCTATAAATATATATGTACCAAATGTATATATTTACACACATATACACACAGCTCTATGGTGAATTATAACCAATGCTACTAGACTTCTGATCTGCCATCTGCTAGGGCCCCTGAAGCTTTTGCAAGGCAGCTGGAAGAGCTCGGTCACACACATCTTCTCCCTCAGTCACACCATCTACACAGTTCCTTCTTCTCTGAGATTGAAGTGTCTCAAGTGAAGGTGAACATTCAGGCCAATTCTGCTGATGTTCTTTATCCCCAGGCTGCTACCAGCACATCCATTCAGCAGCGAGGGTAATACCTGCTTTTCAAGGGCCAACTTGAAGACTGGCCCAGCTTCTTTAAAGTGCTAAAGGGCAGCCTCTTTTGCACCCCATCAATCCTGTGTATAGTTGCACAACACAGGTGCTGAAAGAAACAGAAAACAAAACAAATCTCAAGTCCAGTTGAAGAGGATACTTTCCTTAACTGGATACTTTCCTTGTTTTTCTATCATTTCAAGTGTAAAAGCTCCTATATCAAAACACACAGAACACTGTGGCGTGAAAGATTTTAAAAGGCAAGAAAGGTTTGCAGCTATAAGTTCCCAAATCACCTTTGACAGTAAAACCAGTTGATATGAGAAGAATATTTATATCAACAGATTTATACAGATTTATAAGGAAGAAGACCTAGCACTCCCTAAATTTGAATTAGGTGCATGACAATTCATCAAATTTAAAAGGCATTATATTACTCACTCTATATTGGGTTAAATAAAGCAAAAATAGGAGAAAAAAACAGGAAGAGACAGTTAACCATATAACTTGCCTTCTTAACCCAGTTAGTCAGCTGTATTTGTTGAATACACAAGATGACATGCTTGGTGCGTGTGCACATGCTCATTTGCTCAGTGTCCAACTCTTTGGGACCCTATAGAATGTAGCTCACCAGACTCCCCGTCCATGGGATTTCCTAGGCAAGAATACTGGAGTGGGTTGCCATTTCCTCCTCCAGGGGATCTTCCCGACCCAGGGATCGAACCTGTGTCTCCAGCATTGGCAGATGGATTCTTTACCCTCTGAGCCACCTGGGAAGCCCTCAACATGCTTAGTACTATGACACATGTACCAGAGGGAAAGCAAAGACAGAGTCTTAGATCTCAAGACTCCTCTATTTGAAAGCTTGATGACACAAGCTGAGGGATTAAGACCCTGGAGTCTTCATTTTGGTTATAGCCTGGATCGCATCACCCAACAACACTGGTTTAAGCAAATTATGAGTCATAATTTAAAGGTCAAAGAACTTTTCAACCCTGAAAAATTCACAATGTAAAGAGAAAAAGTATCTCTATGTTTTCTAGCAAGTCAAATCAAAAGGTATGAACTTCAAGTATCCAGAAATCTTGGATTAAAAGAGACTTGAATATAAAGAAGTATTAACCACAAAAAAAGTGTTACATTTAAAAGGGAGCCTTTTCATGTTGTTTATGGGGAACAGTGAGAGACTTTATTTTGGGGGGCTCCAAAACCACTGCAGATGGTGACTGCAGCCATGAAATTAAAAGACACTTACTTTTTGGAAGAAAAGCTAAGAGCAACCTAGACAGTATACTAAAAAATGGAGACATTATCTTCGCCAACAAAGGTCCACCTAGTCAAAGCTATGGTTTTTCCAGTAGTCATATATGAATGTGAGAGTTGGACTATAAAGAAAGCTGAGCACTGAAGAATTGATGCTTTTGAACTGTGGTGTTGGAGAAGACTCTTGAGAGTCCCTTGGACTGCAAGGAGATTCAACCTGTCCATCCTAAAGGAAATCAGTCCTGAATATTCATTGGGAGGACTGATGCTGAAGCTACAACTCCAATACTTTGGCCACTTGATGCAAAGAACTGACTCATTTGAAAAGCCTCTGATACTGGGAAAGATTGAAGGTGGGAGGAGAAGGGGGCAACAGAGGATAAGATGGTTGGATGGCATCACTGACTCGATGGACATGAGTTTGAGTAAGCTCCAGGAGCTGGTGATGGACAGGGTGGCCTGGCGTGCTGCAGTCCATGGGATCGCAGAGAGTCAGACACGACTGAGCGACTGAACTGAACTAAAAGAGGGCAGATAAGTATGGGGGGTGGGGGGAAGGAGTGCTAAGGAAGTAGAACCAAAGGAATATATCAAAGGGGAGAACACTAACTGGTAGATGAATCCCTGAAGGACTGGCCAGGTAAGCACAAAGTACAGTGTCAACACTCATCTCACGACACAGAATTCAAATTTGTGTAAGTGGCAAGGCTAATGTAAAACAGATCATTTTGAGAAAAGGGCAAATTTAAAAGGTGAAAGGAGAATTCTGACTAACCCAAAGTAAAAGAGGAATTATGCAAAAAATAATGCCAAGATAGTCAAAATGAATAATGAGAAAAAAATAAGAGAACAAAGCTTCTACAATTAGGATCAGTAACAATAGTATAGAATTGTAGGAGTGTCGGATTCTTCCGAGGAAAAGGAATGTCTTGAAAGCAGTGCTGTCTTAATAGATCTTTTTGATAGAAAAGTTCCATATCCTCCCAATATGGTAGCTCAAGTTATGTGTAGCTGTTGAGTACTAAAAACATGGCTAATGGACTGAGGAGCTGAATTTTTAATTTAAATTTAGTTTCATTTTTTAAAATAAACTTTAATTTCAAAAGCAGTGGGTTAGTGGCTATTATACAATACAGTGCAGCTTCAGAGTTAGTTAAAAGAGTTTATGTATCTTTTATAGATGAAATAGTGGAAAGACTACATGCTATGGAATCAAACTTGGGTTTCAAATCCCAATAATTAGCATTTACTAGTATGGTATCTTGGTAAAAGATACCATACTAGTAAAATTCATTAGCATTTACTAGTATGGTATCTTGGGGGCAGTTTGAACGTCAGGTTCTACATTCAAAATATGAGAAGTACTGTATTTTCTATCATAGCTACCAAGACAAACTCTTTCCACAACTTCCCTGAGGTCCTGAGGTAACTTAGAGAAGCACAGCCCAGTTTGGCTTTCAGGATCTTCAGAAATCTCAGGGAAATCATGGGCTGCATTAGAATCATGGGCCCAGAGGATACACCATTCCCAGCCCAACTCAAAGGAGTACATTTTCATGAGTACTACATAAGTCAACAATCCTTTTCCGTTTCCTCCTACTTTGTCTCCAAACCTTCCATTCTCACTCTGACCCTCACTGTAAGAAGCCCTAACCCATGACACAGAGGCATTTTATCAGAAAAAAATAGGAAGTCTGAGCCTGCCAACGAGACCTTTGCCTCCAATTAGGAAATGTTGACCTTCAGGGGTTTCATTCAGTAACTTTGTTGTTGGCTCCTGACATTTCCTGACTTACAGCATGTTAAGAGCCCTGGAAAAAATTTTAGGTCTCCCAACATACTAGCATCTCTTGAATCAGCACCAGCAGAGGGGGAAATAACTAGAACCAATTCTACCAAAAAAATGTTTTCTATGAAAAGGAAACAAAAAGGGAAACAGGTGGCTAGGTAGTGGAACAGCAGCTAGACAGGAAATTTTTAACAAGTGAGGTCCAATGAACTGTTTGTTTGCTGATGGGAATCATTATCGAGAAAGGAAGAAATTAAGGATGTGGGGGAGAGAAGATTAATTGCAGGATAAATTCATCTAAGCATATGAGAAATAATGTTGTATGGTAAACTGTTTCCCCAAACTAAGTTTTTAATCCTTGAGTGACAGCTGACGGTGGTTTCAGTTTGGAGCTTCAAGAGTCAGCTGGGAAGAAGGATGGTGGCTTGAGGAAAATGCAGACTCTGGAGCCTAGCCAGCACAAGTACCTTTAATTATAGTTGTTCGTTCTGCACTTACCCCTTTGCTCAAGGAGTGATCAATCAAACAGAAAAGAGGTACAAAAATTACGAAAACAATTTGGTAGGTAAAATAATATAAGGGTGCACATTATGGGGTATCAGAAAAGCGGGTCACCAACCAAGCTCGGGGAAGCACTGGAGGAATATTATGCCAGTCTTCCTAGGAGAGCCACCTGATCTAAGACAGGGGGTTAGGAGTGGGATAAGAAAAGATAATCTATGCAAGGGCTGCAGATGAGGCAAGACACTTGAGTGGAACTTAGTGTTCTAGAAGTACAGTGAAAAGTTACTGAATGAAATGGTGAGAAATCAACCGAAGACATGGATAAGGAGTATATCTTTAAGGAGCTCTATACCAAATTATAGGGCTTCCCAAGTGGCTCAGTGGTAAAGAATCTGCCTGCCAAGCAGGAGATGTGAGTTCGATCCCTGGGTCAGGAAGAGCCTCTGGAGAAGGAAATAACAATCCACTTCAGTACTCCTGCTTGGGAAAGCCCATGGACAAAGGAGCCTGGAGGGCTACAGTCCACCAGGCCACAAAGAGTCAGATGGGATTTAGTGACAAAATAATAATAATACCATATTAAGAGCCTGACCTTGTCAGGCTGACTTTGTCACAGTCAAGTGTCTCTTAAACATAAGCAATATTTTTTTGAAAACTTTTAAAGGAAAAAAAATTGAGAACTACTCTAACTGTTCACTTAAATTATTTTTGTATTTTAATTATAAATATACAAACATAAGTATAACCTCTTTATATTTATAGCTTTTATACAAACATGAAACCAAAACAAGTTTACAAATTAAACAAAGTTTCAAAACCAGTTAAACTCAAACAGAAGTCCTCAGCTTAACATGGTGGACAATGTTGTTTTACCAAAATTGGATTTAATAATTTAATAAGGATGTTAAGTCTAGTGTTATCTTCAGTTTAAGATGAAGTTCAGATGAATGGTTATGAGCATGAACTTTGCATCCAGGCTGTTTGAGTTCTAATCCCAGCTCCCCACTCATTAGCTGAGTGAACTTGGACAAACTACTAAATGTGTCTGTGCCTTCATTTCATTATAGGGATAAGTACCTTCCTCATAGAGTTACTGCCAAGATAATGTGAATGAGTACATGTAAAAGCTTAGAACGATACAATGGTAAGCACTTACATTTTAGCTGTCTTTATTTTTAACTTCAATAAAACCAATAGAGGTGGTAGAAAAAAGAGAGTATCTGCCCTGGTGGATTCTCTGGAATGGACACATTAAAAAAAAGAGGGAGAAGTCCACAAGACCAGAACACTGGAGAACCACAGAACCAGAACACTGAATCCTCTTTGGTCACACCTGCTAACTGTATTGTCTAATACTGGTACAGTGAATGAATCCTAAATATGATTTAAATTAGATCTTTAAAGCCCTTTAAAGTTTTACATCATGTATTAGGCTACACATTGCCATAATTTCCACATTTCTGACCACCAACCATATTGTCAAGTCCCAGAGAATCAAAATACAAAGAAAGATGAACAAACTTCAAAAATTCAGAGGCTTGCTTTAGGAAACACTACACAATACCACTGTCACCCTGCCATATCCATGTAGCATGATTTTGAATTTCATTTTAAAACACAAAAATATATATTATATACACACACACATACATATTTAGTTGGTGGAATTAAAGAGAACACAATGTTAATCTCAAGTGACACCATTATCAAGCATCAATAATTTGAAACTTCACATAAGAAGTATTTAACATAATGGTATTGAAAACACTAATCAGGTCTGTCGCTTGAATTTTAGAAAGCTAGCTTATAAAATTTTTGCAGGTAAAAATGCCTCAACAAGTTAAAATATTCCTAGAATCTACATTGTAAAGACTGACCAGGTGAATAAGTAGTATGATACAAAACTGGGAACAAATGACAGTCAATTATTCAGGTAGAAAAACAGAGTATTAGAAACATTCCCATTACTGTACACAAAGACCTTTTGCCGACATCTCGTCTTTAAACTCCTACTAATTTCTGTAAATTTTCTCAACGCTCTTTTTAGTTTTATCTCTATGTCCCATTGCCTCTTTCTAACAAGTTGTCAAGATGTTATTCTTAACTTCTCCCCACATTCAGTTTACTCCTTCACCACATTCCATCAATTTTGCCTTCTTAACTAATTTCTGGAATCCACCCACTTACCTATCCCCACTGCCACATTTCCAGATTCTTTTAACTGCTCTCCCTGCTTGCTCTCCTTCATTCTAGTCTTCATGCTGCAGCCAGAATGAAACTGTTTCCAAACTACAGATATGATCATGTCACCTTCATTAACACCCTACTCTTTTCAGGATCAAGTTCACTCTCTTTATTTATTTTGTGTGTGTGTGTGTGTGGTATTATCTGCATTTTATTTTTTTTCATTTATTTTTATTAGTTGGAGGCTAATCACTTCACAATACTGTAGTGGGTTTTGTCATACATTGACATGAATCAGCCATAGATTTACATGTATTCCCCATCCCGACCCCCCCTCACACCTCCCCCTCTACCCAATCCCTCTGAGTCTTCCCAGTGCACCAGGCCCAAGCACTTGTCTCATGCATCCAACCTAACTCTCTTTAGAATACAGTACAAAAGGCCTTTTGCAATCTGGGACTCTGACTTTTCCAGCCTCACCCTGCTTCCTTCCCCAAAGGCTCTTACTCAAGACTCACTAAACAAGGAGTTGCGGCAACTCACCAAACCTTCCCCATTCATTTCTGGCTCTTGGCTTGTGCTGTTGCCGCTGAGTAGGGTGCACCTTCTCCCATACGTCCAGGTAGCAAGACAGATCTCCCTGCCTCTGAAAAGCCTTCTCTGACCTCCCCCAGGCCACATTCAATGGATAATCCCAATATACTAAAATTGATTCTTATCTTTTTCTACCTACCTCTCTCTCTCTATCAAACCACAAGTTACTCATATGCAGGTCTGTCTTATTTGATACTCAGTCTCTGGCATAAGGTTTGTTTGCTCCCTCCTCCAAAGGCAGGAGGAGAAGGGGACGACAGAAGATGAGATGGTTGGATGGCATCACCGACTCGATGGACATGAGTTTGAGCAAGTTCCGGGAGTTAGTGATGGACAGGGAAGCCTGGCATGCTGCAGTCCATGGGGTTGCAAAGAGTCGGACACAACTGAGCAACTGAACTGACTGACTGATTCTGGCATAAGATGCACTCAACAAATATATGCTGAATTAATCTTTTACTTAGCTTAACCTTCCTACATTTTTCCAAACTACCAATTTTCGCATGATATTGTTTCATGTTCACATGAAACAAAAAGCATTACATGTAAGCTAAAAGCAGTCACATCACAATACATATAAGGAATTCTAATTAGCTGAGGATCCACTTTAAACTCAGAGACCTTTATTTTATTTTTTGTTTATTCTTTAGATTGCTCCAAGGATTCCCCAGACATTGTTTCAGATTTTTACAGCTTCCATTTGTAGCTACAATGTCCTCTTTTCAATTCCATTCTGAAGAACTTCATTCCTTCAAATGAAGACTGTTATACTGAAGGATAAAACGTTTCTTATGCCTTTAGACTGGCATAGGTTTAGTGTCATGTTGTTCATGTTCACATTGGAAATGTGGAAATGGAAATCATTTTGGATAGAATCTGGTATACAATAAATGCTCAGGAAATGTCATCTGAAAACTGCCCATAGGTCAGACTTTGACGGTTTGGCTTAGTGACTGACCTACACAGCAAACCATTCAATGTCCCCTCTGTTCCAGGAATGTGTGTTTGGTCCACTACATGCTACTTTTTTTAAAAGGAAGGGTAAGTATGACAAGAGCTACCCTCACTACCTAAACAATGACTCAGAATGTTTGCTCTATAATTTGATAATACAGATAATAATATTTAACTTTTTTTTTTTTGGGGGGGGGGTCTTTTGTAATGTCATTTATGAGGCTTTGGGAGCTGATTTTGTCCTTGCAGCTAACTGAGCACTGGGAGGAAAGCTTTGAGAAGGCTACCCTCCAAAAAGAAAGGACTGGTAGGCCACTGTGGCTCCTGGGCTTAGCAGCACTACCCATGCATTCAGCAGGCATGTTCTAACCTGCTAAGAGATACAAATATCTCTTTACCTTCTTAGTTCAACCAAAACAATATGTACTGAGTTTCTCAAAAGGAACGTCACTAATGGCTTGAAAACAGAAAAATGTAAAAACATGGACCCAAGTGAGCTGAATAAAAACACATTACTAGCCACATGGTTTGAAAGTCCCAGGGCTCCAGCTATTCCCCATGCCCCATGAGGAGGACAACTACCCCTCCCCTCCCACCTCCCACTCTCCCCCTCCCCCCAATACTGCTTGGGGCCTCTTTAGGAAAAGGGCTGGAATCTGTGTTCCTTCAGAGAAGGCAATGGCAGCCTACTCCAGTACTCTTGCCTGGAAAATCCAATGGACGGAGGAGCCTGGTAGGCTGCAGTCCATGGGGTCGCTACAAGTTGGACACGACTGAGTGACTTCACTTTCACTTTTCACTTTCACGCATTGGAGAAGGAAATGGTAACCCACTCCAGTGTTCTTGCCTGGAGAATCCCAGGGACGGGGGAGCCTGGTGGGCTGCCATCTATGGGGTCGCACAGAGTCGGACACAACTGAAGCGACTTAGCAGCAGCAGCTGTGTCCCTTAAGCCAGCTAAAACTTTAACATGGGCTTCCCTAGTGGTCCAAAGGTTAAGAATCCGCCTTGCAATGAATGCAAGAGACACCAGTTCAATCCCTAGTCTGGGAAGATCCCACATGCCGTGGGGCAGCTGGTCACATGAACCACAAATACTGAAGCCCGAACACTACAGCCCTATGCTCCACAACGAGAAGCCACAACAAAGAAAAACCCAAGCACCACAGCTAGAGAGTAGCCCCTGTCCTCCATGACTAGAGACACCCACACACAGTGACAAGACCCAGTGCAGTCCAACATCATCATAGTAACAAAAAATAAAAATAACAAAATAAAATAAAAAATTTAAAAATACATTAAAAAAAGAAACTAGAATGTTAATAAAGGAGTTGAAGAAAACATTCACATCTAGGTAAATATGAACTACCAACAAAAATCTTGGACACCTTATATCCACACATACAAGCTGCTATTTCCTTAAGAAATGAAAAAACCATTTTCTCAGCCATTCTTTTGTATTCCTCAATAAGATACCTACTATAAAAAAGGGGAATCAGTAATCTGCAATATCAAAAAAATAGGGACAAAATGCTAAGCACTCACATATCAAGAAGGTAAGATTTTTTTAAAAAATAAAATTAAACACTCAAGGATGAAATTAAAATTGTATGTTACACATTCTGTAACTGTCAAAATCTACTTGCAATATAACCTTTTGTTTTTGCTGCTATAAAATGAACTGTTTCAAAAAGTTGAATCTTCCAGATATCTAGAAATCACTAAAAATATTAACACTTTTTATTTTGATTTCTTTAATGAAAATCTAAGATGTCATGTTTTCATGCCTTCTCAAATAAGGTATAGAGAACATAATTTGTCCATTTTCTTGATGTTTGAAAGTCACTGTTATAAATTATTTTACTGACTGTAATTAACATAATCCAGAGAAAATATTTAGGGCTTATTGGCACTGTCCTAGAGATTGGCAAACTAAAAACTCTAGGTCAAATTTGGCCTTCCACTTGCTTTTTTCTAACCTTTTATATTTTTAAAGGTTTCTTTAAAAAAGTAAAAACAAGAATATGTGATAAAGACCATGTATGTGTGGTCTTCAATGCCTAAAACATTTAAAAGTGTTAGTTGTTCAGTCGTGTCGGACTCTTTGCAACCCCGTGGATTGTAGCCCACCAGGCTCCTCTGCCCGTGGAATTCTCCAGGGAAGAATATTAGAGTGGGTAGCTATTCTCTTCTCCAGGGGATCTTCCTGACCCAAGGATTGAACCTGGGTCTCCTGCATTGCTTCTTTACCATCTGAGTCACCAGTGAAGCCCAAAAACATTTACTATCTGACCCTTTATAGAAAAAGTCTGACAACCCCGATGATGACCTTTGTATATTAATCTGTTCTCTTCCTTTCTCTCCCCTACCTGAGGAGGCAGAGGCTCTGGAGTAAGAACTATGTTTGAGTCCCAGATTAAACACATGCTATCTGTATGCCTTTGGGCACTAACTTAATCTCTCTGAGCCTCTGTTTAATCATCTGTAAGATGGGAATAAACAGAACAACTTCACAAGATTTCTAGGAGAATGAATGAGGTCCATTCAATAAACAAAAGCCATTATTATCATCATGCTTCATTAGACAAAGACTACCTACAAACAGAGGATGTACAACTTTGTAAAAGGAAATAAGGTGGAATTTCAGTAAACTATGTTGTAAATTTTCTTTAAAAGGTTCTTCTGCTATATAAATTAAAACACCATGAACTTTCTTTAACCTTAATATTAAATGTTCTCAGTTCTTAAAAGTAGTAAATTTGACTAAAAGCTAAAGACATACCAAATAATAGCCATGACAGTCAAGCAACTTCTGAATTCAGAAACATAGTGATTAAGTCACTACTGGAAAGCCAGGATCTATTTTTGATTCACTTGGATCACCTTTATTTCACTTTACATTTTTTAACATCAAAGCAAAACACAGCATAATTTCAGGCACTGAATCATCATCAAACTGAGTTGCAATTAAGGGTAAGAACATCATTAAATTTCAGGTAATGCCTGCAATTGTAAGTAAGCAGTGCCTTTCTATTCTTCTGGAAAATGTCATTTAGGAGGTTTCAACAATTCTCCTAAACCTAGACTGTAAGTGCCACGCTTGAATTTTTTTTGGATGCATGCCCAACAATAAATGATCCACAATGATCTGAGGACAGCTCTCCCATCTAAGAACTTAATCAGATTAATGATGTATTTGTTTTATAAAAATGAAGTACATTAAGCCTGAGAATACCTAATTTACATACTAAATGGTTGCTAGGGACCAAAAATACTAGTGGTTTTTATAAAACGAAGGTTATAAAATTGTCTATTGTCTTGAAATCTGTTAGTAAATAGCAGTGAAATGCAAGATAATAAACAAATTTTCACTAGTAGTATTTATGTATGCAAATTCATGAGCTGGTGTACAGTTGTCCAAAAGAAACTAACGATGCTCATATTCCAAAACATATGTGCCCCCCCAAAGACCACATGATGCCATTATGTAAAGTTGGAAATAGCAACAAACTTATGTTTTCTAATTGACTTGACCTCAATTGTGATTAACATTCTACTTCAATTTTTTCATTTCGGGTCCTAGTTTAATATATGCAAACACAAACAGTAAATTAGCAGTCTAGGTTTCTGACACTTTTGTTGGAAACCTATTAGCAACCTTTATCTAAAAGGAGGAGGAGAGCTTTCATAAAATAGCGGAATTTCATCAAATCCTTAAAGGAGGAGAATTAACAGCATCTCTGGATGTCCTCTGATGGATCTCTCTCTCTCTCTCTCTCTCTCACACACACACAATTAACCTCGTTCATTCAACAAACCTGTGTTTATTGAACTTGGGAGGCAAAGTGAATAGGACAAAGCTACTACCCCATCTGCTGAGGAGATTGGCAGGTAAGCAGATAATTACAATATAATAGGACAACTGTTTACAATTAAGGTATAAACAGAGCTCTGGGCACAAAGAGAAGCCAGCCACCAACCCTGCTAGGGGACATGAGATAACCCCACAGGGAAAGTAGCAGTTCACAGTTCCTGTCACTGGTAAGATGGAATACCATGTGCAGGGAAGAGTGGGAGCAGGGAGTGGGGAGGACGGTGAAATCTACAGGCCTCAGGACATCTATAGATATTTTAGTTTTAAAAAAAGATTCAAATTTCATGTACATTAAGCAAGACATAAAAATTGAGGCTACTTTGAATTAGGTAAAGTATTTTTATACAGAAACTTAATTCAGTAAATACTTCATTCAGTATCCAGTAAATACTAATTAAGGAAAGACAGAAGATTTTTAAAAACTGAATTTTTTAAAAACCTGAATGAAAACTTCACTAAACATGGAACTTTAAATTTAAAAAATAAGTTGAATTCAGGTTCAAATATCAATTGTATAGGCCTTAGAAATATACATGCTACAAAATGTAAAAAATTAGAATACCTGTAGACAAACATGGAATGAATACAGGTATATCAAATGGAATTAAACCATCATTTTTTTGCTTTAAAAATTTGGGAAATGTTAAGATGAGAGTGGCAGAAAGAACAAGACCGTGAATGAGAGTAAAACATTAAACAGTTTACAGAAAAGTTTTATGGAAATAAGAGCTAGAGGAACAGGGATTAAAGTGATCATATCACCATATCATATAATCATATCACTACAAAACAACAGAAAGCATTTACGGAACCCTTATCTGGATATATGAAATGCTATGGAAAGTACTAGCATTTTGTTCAATGTCTGAAATGTTCGCCATCCAGCTTGTAACCATCTACTTAGTTGAGAGCCTGCTGCCCAGCTGCCATGGTTAAAATTTTGTTCAAAGAAAAGGGATGTTCTCCATGGCAGCTTTACTAGCTGGGCTTTGCACTAAGCATCCATTTCCATGAAAGATTTTTCTGATACCAACCCAGTCAGACACATTTATCCACTTACCCTTCAACATCCATACATATACCCCCTCTTACTGTCTTGGATAACTCACTCATTCAATGTAGTGAATTTATGCATGTATGTTTTCTGTTCATCTTTATCTCTTATCTATGTTATAAACATTTGGTACCTATTCACAGTCTTAAACAAAAACAACATATTTAAATAAGTTGATAGGAAGAAAAGAAATCAGAGTATCATTCTTAAGGATCTTAAAGCATGCTTCACAAGAAAGAAAAAATAATTCAAGGAAACACAAGAGCTGTAGAAAATTTAAATAAAGGAAACACTGTAAGCCGAGTTATGTACACAGTAATATAGAGGTCCTTGTGTATTAAAACTTTGTTTATAGTTAGTGCACATCAATTTGCTAGGTGCAAGCATAGAGATAATGAACATATATAACAGAATCTGGCAAAGTCCTAGGCACCTAACGTTTCCTGATAATAATTCTGATAGAGAATAAAAAATAGCAAATATGTCAAAGGGTGGAACTTGAATAGAGCAAGGAAGTAGGTGATTCACAGCAACCAGGCAAGGCTTAGTCAGTTGAGAGATAATGCAGATCAGACTGCCAATGACAGCATTATTTCAGAAGGGAAACAAACCCCAGTCAAATGTCCCAAGATATGTTAATACTGAAAGACCAAGATTTGTTACTTTTAGAAACAACAAATTCCTACAGAAGGATAAACCTATTGCTGAGCCATCTGCTATTTGCACTACGCATAATAAATTCAACAGACGGGTGCACCCCCTGTGCTTCCTATAAACAGATGGTTTTTTAGAAGTCTAAAATATCCTATCAATGGAGACCACAACCAACACCAAAAAAAAAAAAAAAAAAAGAATCCCACACAGCCCACAGTTGAATACTTGGTTTCTTTTCATTCAGCATACACATAATAAAGATGGCACTGCAGATCCTAGACTGCCCTCCTTCTGTTACCATGAGAGCAACATCTTTTCTTTGTGAAACACATTTTGTGAAAACAAAGGAAGACTATTCAGTTGAACTGGTTAAGCATCTTTTGTACCTGGAATGTTGATGATATATCTAGTTGGCAGGCAGAAGCAGTATGGCTAATAAATAGCTCACCTACTTCATTTATTTACAACACAAACACATGCACAGGCACCAGCACACAATGAATGCATTCATATGTAAAAGGACGTGGCAGAAACCTATTAATAGCAAGATACCTGATTCTAAAATATTTCCCTTAAATTTGTGAGAAAATATTACTTTTGAATGAATATTTTGATTTTCACTTGATTCATTTGATATTCATTTGATATCTGAAAATGTTAAAAAAAAATCTACTCAGAAGCACTTCCTCATCTAACTATATTCAAGAATGTTCTTAAAAGTCCATCAAATATTATCATTTACGCCATAACCAAATCATTCACTCACATGACATTTATACACACAGTGGTTATTTTTTTGGTGAACAGTTTGTGGGTCAGCAAATAGAAGGTATTTTTATATGGAACAAAGGCAAAATTGAAACTTAAGACAATTTTTTTCTATTTAGGCCAATATAAAGTGTTGTGAATTCTCAGAATGTCACACCTTTCCATTCTTTTCATAAGAAACATTCTGGCTATGAAACACTTTTTGTACACAGCTTATGAAAGTCCAAGAGGATCACTAAACACTTCTCACATCATTGACAACTTTGATTTGAAAGAGATACATTTAAAAATTACAAACAGTAAAATAATTAAAGCTCTACTATACTTATTACTTAGTACTTTAATTAATTTGTCTTAATTTCTATTATATCAGTCACAAATGTCCTGATTTTGGCCTACTTATATCAATTACTTGCTTGGAATGAAATAACATAGACATTTATGTATAAGATATGCCCTGGAAAAGGAAACATAAATACATCTCAAGTCCATTGTATAAATATTTCCCACTATTTTAAATTGAACTAAAATTAATAAGAAAATATAAACCAATAGAATGAACAAGGTGTCAAATTCTTCCCTGCTACCTAGACCACCATATTAGTGAGATAGCATACAAGGAAACACATTTTTGAAGTTTAATGATTACCATGTCATGTCTCAATAATATAGCTGACATTTAACCATGGCCCAGGTATTAAGTACTTTTCATTTAATTCTCACAATCGCCTGAGAAATTCACAGTAACATCTCAGTAAAAGAGGAAAATACTACTTTGAAAGCACATGATTTGATTAAAAGAAAAAAAAAGGTAGCCCAAATAGTCTCTACAGTCATCAGAAGACTAATAGTTGAAGCAATCATCTGAGTCTATAATAGAGGGAGAACTAACTTAAAATTTAAGGTAAATTTGCTATATTAGTCTAAATGAAGATTTAGTCTGACCTCTACCTAAAGTATCAAACAAAATTTCAGAGAGCCATAAAATAATACACATCAATTAATCATCATCATCTGCTGAGTCAAACATTGGAAAATAATGTCAAGAAGTTACCCTGTAATTACTTTGTGGCTCCTTGAAAACCCATTTGACATAATCACTCTCTGACAGCTGCAAGAGGCAAAATGTTCTATTTCTTCTCCCACCAGTACCCTCTTTGAGAGCCAGGGGCATCACTTCTCAGCACTTCCTGATCTGCCAAATGTTTACGAGGGAAGTGTGTGGGGTGCCTCTGTAATCAGTGCTCCTGAGGCCGGTCAGGGGTTGAGAGTTTCCAATCAAAGCTGTGGCTTCAGGAGAGTCGCAGCTAGGGGACAGGCAATGGGCTTATTATTACCAGTGCACAGGGAGCAAAATTACTCAAGCACAAGAAAAGAGTATCTGGTTTTATCTAAAAGACCACTGGAATATTTCCCTCCCTTCTGTCTGTGACATTACATTTCCATTTACAAAAGAGACCTCCAGTCTCCACTACATTAAATATGTTAAACGGGTAACATGTTAAACAAGTTATTTGCCCATATGTGGGTCAAGAATTATTTTAAACTTTGACTCCTTCATGAAAACTAGGTGAGAAGTTACATTATCCTAAACTATCTGACAAAGCCTGTACTTTCCATCTAAGATTTTCGGACCCAGGCCGACAGCTGGAATTTCTGCCTACACCCAAGCTGAGGCAGGCTAACTAAAACTTACTCTGAAATAAACCACCATCTCTTCAACAGCTCACGTCCAGGATGTGAACATGGTACTCCATGTCTTCTCTCAACACTTACGTTTGAGCTGCCACCTGAGGTCAGTTCTCCACCACCCCACTCCAGGGGAGTGTCCTCTGGTTTTTTATTACAATAACCACTCAGTTTTCACTTGGCTCAACCACCGGAAGAAAGGCCTAACTTTCTGATAGCACAACGTGATAGGCTTAAGATCCCACTTTTTCAGCAATACAATGTGAGAGGAGCCGAGAAAAAATTTCCTGCAAAACAATCCTATTGTGAGAAATTGAAGCTTTATATTGCACTGAGAATACCTGTGCTCTTATCATGGATTTTTCCTTTCTTCCCCCCATCAGAAGAGATATGAGTTAGGCTGGTGACACAGCAATTTAGAAAGCCTACTGCATTCATGAAAGTGTCACTGGTGCAGTATCTCATATCTCTACAGTTAAAAAGGGAAAAAATAAAGGCCAGGGAAAGAAGAAAGCAGTAAAGGAACTAACAAGACAACACTATAATAAACACCAGCTCCTGGCAGGCCATTTCATCCAACTGACAAGGATAAAAAGGGGGAAAAAATGATTCATAGTTTGGTACTTAAAACTGAATTGAGAAGTACGAACGATAATATTCTAATTTTTCTAAGTTTCTGAGTGCTTCCTCAGAAGTTAGTACTACAAATATAATTTACCCCACTTCTCAAATTAAAACGAAATCTTGAAAGGGAAAAAAAAAAAGTCACTTTATCAAAAAAACATGTTATTTACAGTATCTTTGGGTTAAAAAAAATAAACTTATGCAGAAGGGAAAAAAATCTTTCATTAAAAAGGAATAGGTTAATTATGCTGACCTAATTTAAGTCAATATCATTCTCGCTTTTGTCCCCACAAGGCCACTTGCATATTTATGAGTAAGAGAATTCAGCATGACTACAAAATGACTTCACTATTTCGTAGCTGGCATTTAAAAGTAACTTTAATAATAATATGCTATAACAATGGTAATCTTACATATTAAAGCCTTATTTATTTACAGTGCTGATATCTCAGAGTAGGTTGGCAAATTTTTACTAATTTAACATTACAACTTCATGTTTTTTTCCTAATCTCATGTAATTTGCCTTACTTAATTCCTTGCTTCTGGATATGCTACATTTGCCACCCAATGAGTTTATTTCACTGGTCATTTACTTTTAACAGTAAAGCCAAACTATTTGAAAGGAATAATCTCCCTGCAAATCCAACATAAGAAAAAAGGACTCTTATTTATCCAGCATTTTGTGCCATGAATTGAAGCTTTATTGCAAAGAGTAAGCAATAAACAAAAACACCTCAGGGGCCTGGGAGGAGCAATGTAACCAATTACATTTAATTAAATCAAAGGATGGGAGCCCCAGGGTTGAATGAGCTGAAGAACAAATTTGCATTAACACCTAGCAGCCAAACAAGTAGCTCCCAGTCTAGTCTGCAAGTACAATTGTTGCCATCTATTCTCTGCACTGAAGGGGGGCCATTAGCTAAATTCTTAGGCATTGTTTGTCCACTGATGAGAGGCTGCCTTCTCAACATTTCACTCCATCACACATGAAAATTGCCTACTAAAATAAACAGCTTCCTCTGAAAGCTCAGAAACAAACATTACCTGACTCCAGTTTGCAATTTGGTGAAAACTCTTCAGGGCTGCTAAAGGAGAAAAAAAGAAAATGAAAGGTGTGATTCCAGGCCCTAACTATACATCTGATGGAGATCATATGTTTGGGCAGATTCTTTTGTACCATCAGAGACCACAAGGCAGGTCATTCCAACTGTTCCACCACGAGTATCTTTGTTCGAGGCGGGATTTGTTGGCTTGCTCCTACAACTGAGAATCTCGAGCGTTCAGAGCTGAAAGCCCACTCTGGGGACTCAAATCCCAATTCCCAAAACAATGCTCTCACTCTATAGAGAACTTCTCCTGTGATGACTTACTATTTTTATTATTTAGAGAATTTTATACACACACAAACCTACCGTACATGATATCTATCACAACTCTATTTAACCGTACTTAATGAGAACCTACCTAATTATGATAAGTCAACCTAGTTATAGTAGGTTTTATTCTTCTGTCCTACACATTCCTTTCTTAGTCTCACGAAAATATCACATTCTCAAAAGCAAAAACAAAGAAACTAAAAACAAAACCGCCCCACACCTTGTAAGGGTAATCCACTGTCATTAGTAGTTTCACTATGGTAGAAGACGAAGTTAAGTATGATAAAATAAAAATCAAGAAAGAGGCAAAGATACATGTCTGGGCAAGGCTAATTCAGATTGAACAACCAACCAAAACTATAGATGGGATATGATTTGTATTGAGACATGTTAGTTTGAATTAACAATATTGAAAAGTTTAAAAAAAAAATTATATAACACCACCTGAGTTACCAAGCTGACACATTCCACGTTGTTTCAAAGTCAGCAGTACAGCTTGTAGTGTGGGGATGCCAAGCTGAGTCTAAGTGGGTTTCAGACCTTTCTGGGCTGGTCAGGTGAACCCATCTGATGAGACCTGTCTGGGGTGGCAGGGCTCAAACAAGAGTTAGAGCCTCTTTGACTTAAGTTCAAGAAGGCTGAAACAAGGATTCTCACAACCTATCTTTCAAATGCCTTCTGTAGACAAAGCATTCTTAAAGTCCCCAGTGGACAGAGAAAAGACAGGAAAAGGCAAAATGACCTCCTGCTCCATCAGTGGCCAGAGGCAGACAGTCCCTCCAGCAGGCAGAGCCCAGGGCACAGGGACAAATGCCTGCTGCCCTTGCTTTGACATCCCTGAAAGTCTGCGATAGATTTACAAACTCATGGAGTCATGACAAGTTTGCATCTGGAGTTGGATCCTCCAAATTTCTGGCTCCCTTACACAAGACAAAGTCATTAAAGCTTTTTTAAGGGGTAAAAAACCTAATATAAACAAGTAACAAAACAGTAAACAAGAGCCAATGTTGCATAAAGTCAAAATCCACCTTAAGAGGGAAAGGACGCACAGGACTGGCTTAGCCATGTGGGGCGCTAACAGAATTTTCCTGCCTGGGGAAGTGGAAGCAATTACACCTTATCTAATTCCAAAGGCAGGAGGCTGACACCTGATTATTTAGAACCTCGTCTCTGTGGTACCTGAGGAGCTACCTAGGGAAGAATACAAGGTCTGTCAGTAGTCTGCACGTCTAGTACATTAGTGAGATGAAGTTAACCAAGTGTATGGGGAGAGTTGAGGTATAGAAGTTGCTGAGAACCTTCTAAGAAGAAATTTGTCCTAAAAGTAAGTAGATAAACAAAATGTAGTGTGAAGGAGGAAACTGGTCACACTGATATTACTCTGAAGAGTTGTTGGACAGGAAAAATGACTTTAATTGTTGAGCATCCTCCATAGAACCCATAAAAAAAAACAAACTGGAAGAACTGTATCACTGAAGATTCTGTATGAGAGACAGACAGAAGCAGCATTTTTGGGGAACACTTTTAACAAAGGAGATCTATAAAGGGGAGAAATGCATTGCTCCTTTGCTTCATCACTAATCACTCCACGTTCTATACTACCACAGCATACATCCAGTATACCGCCGAGGAGTAGGACAAGAGGCTACACTAGGACAGGCAGAGGAATGCCAGGCGCAAGAGGCCTCCTGTGTGATCGTTGTGATATTCTTGGGGACTCTCAAGAATACTTCAGGGACACACTGCTGAGGTCCTGCAACAGCAATAGTTCTAAGAGTCAGTGGAATCTGAGTTATTAAAATGTGACTCCATACATCTGAGCTGGTATGAAGCCTGAGAAAACTGGATACACACACACATAAATGCTAGAAAAATCTTGGACTGTGTTTACTAAGAGAATTAGCCAAGTCTGCAAACCCTTTAACATTTTTATCAAAAAGGAAAATACATAGTCTGGTTTTGGTTATATATTCATTGTACTATGAATCGAGTATATCTTGCAGAGGCTATTGATTGCATCTTGAGCTCCATGTTGATTTATATCTGAAGCCTAGCTGTTTAATATTTTGTAGGCAGCGTTCTTCTACCAAAGTGTTATTCATTTGCTTCCTCGTCATATAGTTCTGGAAAGCAGCATCAACCAAAACTCTCTTAAGTATCATTTTGGTGTGCTTGTTGGTAATCTGACTACCCTGAATCACAAGTACACTTCAGTCTCACCAGACAACTGATCTTGGGAATGTATTTGATGATTACAATGTGTACTAACTAATTCTTAGCATTTTCCTCCACACTGAACATCTTCCTAGATACTCTTAATCACTTGATATTAGATTTTCCTTATTGCTAGGAAATCGTTCTCAATCAATGGCAGAACCACAAATTTTTATTTGTACCAAAATTCAAATATTTATTTTACTTACAGTTAAGCAACCCCTCCACTAAGTACATTTTCCTTTTACCAATTATGCTGAGTTACCTTTGCCTTTACTTAATTCTATATTATACAAACAGTAAAATCAGTTTCAAAAAATTCTAAACTATACTTTAGAATTGGCATAATTTCCAAATATTCTTGTAAAGCAAATTACTTGATAAAATGATTCTCATATTATTTTAAAGTCATAAACAAAGCCATTAAGGTTTTTGCTTAATGGATTCAATCTTAGAACCAGAGAGAAAATTAAATCAGTCTTCCTAAAATAGCCTCCACTTTATACATATGGTTTTTGATTTAACAACTCTTCTGCCCTTTAAAAAATGTAATATCATTTATTCATTGTGTTACAAAAAATGAATAGAGTCAATCTTATAAATCTGAAAATTTTCTAGTAGATATATGAATATAAAAATGAATCATAACCTTTTCTGTAATCAAAACAGTTCATATCAAATGTCATTGCTTTTGATTGCTCTGTTAACTATCAGAGTCTATGATGACCTCATCTTTCTATCTCCGTGATAATTTGCAATCACTGTTTTCTTCTTTTAGTCATGCTATCTTCTTACAATGTAAGTAAATATTCTCCATCAAAATGGATGTTATAATAATGGTTAGTAGATACTAGTTAGGCAGATTATTAGTCTCTTCTCAGATAGATTTGAAATATTGCTACATTTTGGTAAAATGAAGTTGTATTCATTTAAAAACCTGGCAACTAACTATAGTTAAATAACTTTCTTTTATTTTTAATTATTCTTTATTTTTATAACCAATATGAATGAAGTCATTATAAAAATACAAGTATGATTTTCTTTACTAACTTTAGATTAAATTTAAAATCTATGAGACGAAGAATTCTTCAAGCAAACTACTTTTTTGATGTTCATTTTTAAAAGTATTTGTTTTGAGCATATAGCTAAAATTAAACATAAAAATACTATTTAAGTTAAGGCAGACTAAGGCCCAAAAGAAGTCACTTTGTATATAAGGCAGGTTTTTCTCTAAGTATTCTATAGCAAAGATGCAAAATTAATAGAAGATACATTATATATACATGCATATGTGGGTACATATATAGAGCCAACAT
Organism: Cervus canadensis; assembly: GCF_019320065.1. NCBI lineage: Eukaryota > Metazoa > Chordata > Mammalia > Artiodactyla > Cervidae > Cervus > Cervus canadensis. The sequence goes on along the minus strand of NC_057390.1, from coordinate 25,875,790 downwards.
TTTTCTTGAATTCATTAAAAGCTTGAACTACAAGTATCATTATCTTTATAATGTTGTATCTTTGGATTAGAAATATTCTTCAAAATTTCCCCTGAAATGTGTACTGAATTTTTACATTAGATGCAATTAAACATTTAGTTCTTTAAGTCAAGAGCTATAAGATGTGATGCAGCCTTTAAATTAGCAGTTCTCTAAGGACAGGATGGAATGGTGATAGGGAGCAGATTCTGAACCAAAGACTCCCTAAAGGAATCTGTGCAATTTGAAAACAAAGCAATACTTTGTCCCTTAATTTTGAGTCATGATATACTGAATGTGTTCTAATTTTGAACAATACTAGAGGAAGGTGTGAGATTTTATTATTTATCAAAAAGGGATTTTTTCTAATTAAAAGATTTGTTTAATGCTCTGTATGGTATATTTAAAAAACAAAACGCTATAGGTTTTGTTTCGCCCCCATTTGCTCTCAGCTTCCTAGGTGGAGCTCGCTGCCTCACACAACAAGCTGCAAGGCTCACAGGAACAGTAAGCAGCAGAATATGGAACACTAAAAGCGCACATTTATCTCCTCTTCCTCTAGAGGTTCCAATGAAAATGGTAATAGATGAGTTAAAAACTACAAACCCAAAACAGCATGAAGAAATAAGGAGGTTATATAATAGATGAAAAGACAATCCCTATCATGTCCTATGGAAGATGGAAAGCAGATGGAAGGATGGCAATTAGCAAAACAAGGCAGAGGAACCCAAAAATGAAGAAGGGAGACAATGTACCATCAGAATCCTAGAGTTTTTAGGCTTTGACGTACCAGACATTACATAAGAGAAGTAAGATCAGAGCTAAAACTAGAGGGACTAACTGAAAGTCTATATCCAGTGTAGTTTATCTCCTAGCAGCCATGTATCTACTCAACAGAAAAAAAACTGAACAGCGCACAGAGGGAACGCTGTGCATTCAAACCTTAGGAGTTCTCCACCTGATCTTTCTAAAGCAGCTCTCTACCCACATATGCATAGAGCTCTCAACTGCTTTCTATTGTCTCATTCTTACATATGACTGAACAACTAAGGCTCAACAGTTGAGAAAAAGCCGAAAGAGAAAAGAGAAAAACCAAAATAAATAATGAAACAAACCAAAAAATGAGCTGGGAGAAAATACAAGTAATTTGGGAAACAAATTGAAATAAAATTAAGAAAGCCTCAGAGAGATTCAAGAAGACACTACATATATAAGCACTGGATGCATGAAAAGAGAAAAATTATAAAGCAAGAAAGAGGTGTTAGAAATTAATAATTTGCTAGAAAGGGTAGATAATAAAGAGAAGAAACTCTCACAAATGGTGGGGGCGGGGGTGTGGAGAAAAGAAAAAGAAAAAAATGACTGCATATGCATATTAGGTAAAGTTAGATGGTACCACCATCAGGCCCAAGAATATTTAATGGCTCAAATACAAAGGACATTCATTTCTATTTCTGGCCAATGGGCTGCTTTCTTTTTTCTCTTTCTTTTTCTAGAGCCATCAATTCTGGTTTTTTGTGTTTAAAAATTTTCATTGGAATATGGTTGATTTACAATGTTGTATTAGTTACAGGTGTACAGAAAAGTGAATCAGCTATATATATACATATATCCACTCTTTTTCAGATTCTTTTCCTACATAGGCCATTATAGAGTATTGAGTAGAGTTCCCTGTGCTATACAGTAGGTCCTCATTAGTTATCTATTTTATATATAATAGTATACATATGTCAATCCCAATCTCTCAATTTATCCCTTCCCCTCCTTACTCCCTAGTAACCATAAGTTTGTTTTCTACATCTGTAACTCTATTTCTTTTGTAGATAAATTCATTTGTACACATTTTTTTATATTGCACATATAAGTGATATCATATGATATTTGTCTTTCTCCATCTGACTTACTTCAGGTGGTGGTTTATGGGCCCAGGATCCTTCTATTTTATGGTTCTACCATCCCCTAGAGGCCACGTTATTTACTGCATCTCTCTGGTGGAAGATGAAAGGAAAGACTCCTTAAAAGAGTTCTAGAAAGGGCACACATCACCTCTGCTCACATTCTATTGGCTAGAACTTAGTCACATGGCTGCATCTAATTGTAAAGGAAGCTGGGAATTTATGGTTAAGCTGCAGTCGTAGAAAGAAGAAGACAGAAGAAAAATAAAAACAAAGGCTCAATCTAGTTCATCCAACATTGATTAACAGAAGTTTCAAAATAGAGAACAGAGAAAATGAAAATGAAGAAATGATCAAGGGAATATTACAAAAGAACTTCTCAGATTGAAGGATAAAGGTCTTCAGATTAAAAGGGCCTATCCAGGCACAGAAGAATCCATTTTTTGAAAGATACATATCTAAGCTTTTCATTATGAAATTTCAAAGATCAAGAACAAAAGAAACCCTAAAAGCTTCTTACAAAACAAATGATAGACTCTTCATTTGCCACAGTGGATGCTAGAAGGCAACACACAGGCCTTCAAGTTCTAAAAGGCATTTATCCTCTAACTAGAATTTATGCCCAATCAAATAAACAATAAAGTACAGCGATAGAATACCTCTTCAGATATTTCTGGATTGGGAAGATCCCCTGGAGAAGGGATAGGCTATCCACTCCAGTATTCTTGGGCTTCCCTTGTGGCTCAGCAGGTAAAGAATCAGACTGCAATGCAGGAGACCTGGGTTCGATCCCTGGGTTGGGAAGATCCCCTGGAGAAGGGAAAGGTTATCCACTCCAGTATTCTGGCCTAGAGAATTCCATGGACTGGGTCACAAAGAGTCGGACACGACTGAGTGACCTTCACTTCACTTTCACTTCAGATATACAAGAACTCAGAAAAAGTCCCTCTCTTTTTTAGGAGGTTACTTGAAGATGTGTTTCCACAAAACAAGAAAGCACACAATATGCCAAGGAAGGCAAAGGTGGAAAAAAACAAACAAGAGATTCAGCCTAGAAGAACAGTTGCTAGCCATGTTGTGGCTTTAAAAATTAAAGCCAGTCAAGACCAGAGCAGAAAGACAGTGGGAAGAAAAAAAAAGACTGATTTAAAAAGCCATAATGATAGAGGACTTGGGAAAAAAAAGTAAGAAATAGATACAATACAGAAGCAGTAGAAAAGTTATACAAGGAAGGGAACATAATGATGGAAAAGAAATTCTGCAAATGAATAAGAAAGTATCATTATAGTATTTAGCTGTGTAGCGAATGTCACTTGCATAGTTAAACTAATTTATGTGCTGATTATTCATAAAACCAGAAATAGTGAAAGATGTATACCTCAGGAATACTGGAGGGTGGTCAACATAAGCTGTCTAAAACTGATAAATCAAGAAGTACTAGGATAAGGATATTCTTTAAGAAATATGGAAATAACGACCAGAAAGAAAAGTTTAGGAAAGTTAAAAGGGTTAACCTCTGAGAAGAAATCCAGGAGCAAGGCAGGAGGAAAAGGGACGGCTGATTTTCATAAGTCCTTCAAAATATTTTAAGTGTATATACATGTTACTTTGATTTTTAAAATGGAACACTTACTATATCCCAAACATAGTGTTAGGCACATAAAATAAATTTAAATAAAATGTTTCTCATTTTCCAAGAATTTATAGTCTATGATGAAGATAGATATGTCTTTTAAAAGTTACAATTCAGGGCTTCCCTGGTGGCTCAGTGGTAAAGAATTCGCCTGCCAATGCCGACGACATGGGTTCGATCCCTGGTCTGGGAAGATCCCACATACCACAGAGCAACTAAGCCTGTGAGCCACAACTACTGAGCCTGAGCTCTAGAGCCCACGAGCCACGGCTATTGAGCCCATGCACCCTAGAGCCTGTGCTCTGCCAAAAAGCCAGAAAAGCTACAAAGGCCCAGCACAGCCTATAAATAAATAAATTTATAAAAATAAAATAAAAGTTACAATTCAATGCAAAAACTGTGCTCATATAAGTACTTAGGATGGTATCTCTGAAGCCCAGGAGAACAGATGAAGGGCAGAGATGGGGAACTGATATATGAGATGCTATTTGAGGTTGAGTCTGAACCTAAACGTATGATTACATGTTCTCACATCTGGGTTCATTCTTGAAATAATTCCACTAAAAGCAAGACAACCAGTAGAAGAAACACTATTCCTCTTGAGGAATTCATTAAAAAAATTATTTAAGATACTTTTATGATTACTGCAGGTTGATGATAGAAAAGATGAGCAGGAAAGAGAAACTAAGACTGAATGTGTAAAGGACACTGGGTACATCACACCACATTGATTCTGAAAAAGGAGCTAATGAAAAAATGTACACCGGTAAGCTGAAAACCCAGGAAATTCACTGTTCCTATGCATCCTTTCATCAAAAAGCAGTTCACCTCTTAGAAAGGTCCTACGCACTCATCTGGACAGAGGTTCCTGGGCCCAGCCTCCCTTGTCTCCTGTCCATTTCCCAAGCCCCATTTTCCAGCCTTCTTCACAGATTCTAGGAATTGCCCAACGTCCAATAAATTTTACTTCTATACTCGTTAGCATCAGTTTCTATTATTTTGCAACCAAAAACTAGATACAGAATGGAAATGATGAAAAGTCAGAGAAATGAAAGGATTCCTAAGTCTTTAAAACATTCTTACGCATTGTTGTTCTAAAAACTATAACTGAGTCATGTGCTTTAAGTTTTCTCTGTTTCTGATTTAGGAAGAAAAAGAGAATGCTTTAGAAACAAAGATAATAATATTTTACCTGAGTAATTCAGTAGTCTATAAGCCTGTTCATAAATACTAAACTAGCAAACTTTAACTATAAAAAGCAAGATAATTTTTCATTCATCTCTAACATCCTGGATCTGTGTTGCAACTGTTTTCACTTTGTATTGTTATTGTGAGTAGCAATTTCATCTTTTAATTTTTTTCCAGTGATACATTACTGAGGAAATTTGAAGATATGCTTATTTATTAAAGGATAATTGCATTTATACATTTCTAGAAAGGCATTCTTAGCTAAGAGAGCATCTTCATTTTACAACTTCAATTTTCACAAATTTTTTTTGTCTTTGAAAGAAAAGCTCATGGATGCTTTTATCAAACAAGTAAATCTATTCACATGTGAAAGAATGACACTAGACCCCTATCTTAACAAAAATTACTCAAAATGGATTAAAGATTTAAACATAAGACCTGAAACCATAAAACTCCTAAAACATAGGGAAAAGACTTCTTGACATGGGTCTTGGCAATGATCTTTTGGAAATGGCACCTAAAGGAAAAGCAACAAAATAAAAAATAAATAGCTGGGACTACATCAAACTAAAAAGTTTCTATACAGCAAAGGAAATGGTAAAATAAAAAGGCGACTTATAAAACCGGTGAAAATATCTGCCAACCACACATCTGATAAGGGATTAATACTCCAAATAAATAAGGAACTCTTACAGCTCAACAGCAAAAATATAAATATTCCAATTTAAAGTGGGCAAATAGACATTCTTCCAAAGGAGATATTCAGACAACAGGTACATGAAAAGTTGCTCAACATCACTCACCATTTTGGAAATGCATATCAAAACCATAATAAGATATTACCTTATACCTGTTAGGATGACTGTTCTCAAAAAGATAAGGGATAAAAAATACTGGTGAGAATATGGAAAAAAGGGAGCCCCAGTGCACTGTTGATGGGAATGTAAATGCTATAGCCACTATGGAAAAAAGTATGGAGGTTCTTTGAAAAGTTAAAAATAGAACAATATGATCCAGCATTCTACTTCCAGGAATATAACCAAAGAAAAGGATGCATCTGTACCCCCATGTTCATTGCAGTATTATTTATAATATCTAAGACACAGACAACCTAAGTGGCCGCTAATGGACGACTGAATAAAGAAAATGTGGTTTCTATATACAATGGAAAACTATTCAGTCATAAAAAACAAGGAAATAGTGCCATTTGTAACAACATGGACAGACTTTGAGGGTATTATGCTAAGTGAAATAAGTCAGACAGAAACAAATACTGGATTATTTTATGTGCGGAGTCTTAAAAAAACAAACAGAATCAGATTTGTAATTGCCACAAGAGAAGAAGTGGAGGATGGGTAAATTTGGGAAAGATGGTCAAAAGGTACAAACTTCCAGTTTTAAGATAAATAAGTTCTGGGGATGTAATGTACATGATCACTATAGCTAATAACACTGTTTTATACATATGAAAGTTGCTAACAGAGTAAATCTTAAGAGTTTTCATCATAAAGTAAAAAAATGTATAACTGTGAGATGATGGATGTTCATTAAACATACTGGCAATCATTTCACAATATATGTAATTATATTTGCAATATGAAATAAATGGGTTAATTAAGAATGAAAAGATGTAAATAAAATTTCTTCACATTGCTAAAAATTTCTTAATTTTTAAATAGGAAAAAGTCTTTTCTTCAAAACTTTGAAGAAAACTGCTTAAAAGAACTATGTGAATAGGAGAAAAATAAACAGTTCAGGAGGAAATATTAGTAGTATCTTAGTGGTTTGTGTTTTATTTTCTATGGTCTTATTTATTTGATATTTAATATTGCTCTATCTTCCCCCTCACACACAATATTAAGAATCACTTACAGGAATTTAATTCTAATCATTACTATTCCACAAATGTTCAAAGGAAATGTATAACAGATATAGGAAGCAGCCAATAATCAACTTTCTCTGTGAATAAAGATGTACCACTTTCTTTGTGATCCTCTTGACCACTGTGATGGATAACAGCAAAGAGTTCTGAAAGTTATTAACAATGATAATGAGGTGACAGTTAATCCCTTAATTAAAAAAAAAAAAACTTTACCCAAGAGGGGGAAAAAAAACAGGCAAGTTTCTACCAGCAGAATGCAGGCTAAAAAATAGATGATACTCTGTCCTGGATAATAAGCCTGGGCATACTCTATCAAACTAATATTTTTTTAAATGTTAATAAATGGGTTTAGCTCCAAATTCTCCATACTACTTTCAGGGGTCTACTAATAATCTCAATCATGCGTCCGATGCACCTCACTATACCAAGATTTTGTATATTCTTTCTCTTTACATATGTAATTCCCTCTCTCACAACTAGGGAAAAAGTGTTGGTTGAGTCCTAAATATTTGTTGTTGCATTCATTAAATAGTAAAGAAAGAAAAAAAAAAAACTCATGAAAGCAACAGCAAAGATTAATTAGCAAACAGCCCAAGACTTGACTGTGTAACTTAGGCAGAAATATGCAAATTATACACAGATGAACATGTCACCTTTTTATTTCTTATACCTGGATGTGATTTTTGGAAATTTTTTAAATAGAAGCCAGAGATTTAAGCTATATCCTATCATTACTAAACTCATGTTAGATTTTTATAATTAATACATCTTTATATATAATTACCTAAAATAATTGTGTAATTTTCTCTCCTGAGTATTCATCTAAGCTTCAGTGATAAGTGATGTTGTATGAATATTTCTCAGATAGCTAAAGCTCTAAATACTAAAAAGAGGGAATGATGGTACCACATTATCTATTGTCTGATCATTGTGACAGTCTTTGCACTTTAAAAAATGATTACTACAAACCAACAAATAAAAGACATTTTTAAGGCTATTTCCTGGACCTCAGAGTCCCTTGGACTGCAAGGAGATCCAATCAGTGCATCCTAAAGGAGATCAGTCCTGGGTGCTCATTGGAAGAACTGATGTTGAAGCTGAAACTCCAATACTTTGGCCACCTGATGCGAAGAGCTGACTCATTTGAAAAGACCCTAATGTTGGGAAAGATGGAAGGCAGGAGGAGAAGGGTCAACAGAGGATGAGATGGTTGGATGGCATCACTGACTCAATGGACATGGGTTTGGGTGGATTCCGGGAGTTGGTGATGGACAGGGAGGCCTGGCGTGCTGCGGTTCATGGGGTCACAAAGAGTTGGACACAACTACGACTGAACTGAACCGAACCTGGACCTCATAAAATGTATACAACTGCTTATAGATTTTAAGACAACTAAAATATAAACTGAAACTGGTAGACCTCCCCATTCACAAAAGTACTGAGATTTTTCAACATCAGTAAAACACAGAAAAATAAGTTCTAATTAAATTGTCACATGGACTAACAAGGCTGATCAAAGGAATGATTTGTTCATTTTGAATAGATCCCTGCTAAAAAGGATTGCAGAGTAGACAGAAATTTTTTATTATCTCTTACTATCTGTTTAGAAATACCTGTATTGGCTTGGTTTGAATTTGTGATACATATTATTTTACATATCTACACTTTCTTACATGTTAATTTTACAGTTCTCATAAAACAGAGTTATATCTTTTAAGCCATGAGAAAAGCAACTAGCTGTATGTTCCTTTTATTATACTGTGCATATTCAGGTATCAAACAGCCCGACTTTAGTCTCTCCCTTTCCCCTTAAGGATCTTATCATTTATTACCACTGTTGCTACACGCTATCTTGCTGGGGGAAGTTACCAATTTAACCCTTTGGCCCAAGCTTGGACAATGGATTCCACACAGAGCTTTAAGGCTGTTTGGTGCACTTGGTACTAATGACATACTGCTTAAAGCCTATGTGATTTCCAAAGACTTATGAAAATACCTGAAATCTAAAAAAATATGTGCCAACATACAAAACAGAAACTGTAAGATAAAAATTAATGAAGTCCAGAAAAATGTCTACAAAATAGAGGCAGTAGTAGATTTCAATTTAACACATGCTATTGCACTTAAGTTGTATTATATGTGGGCCATAGATTAATGAGCTTGATACAGTTTGCCTCCAAAAATAAAAATTCCTAAAGCCTAAAAACATCCTAAAACAGTCCTACAATTACTCAGCTGAGACAAACTGGACTGTTTAAACCAGATCTACAAAAAAGTTAGGAGTTCACAAAAAGAAATTTACGTATGACATAAAACCACATCATTGTTTATAAAATATTGCTTATTTGTCTTTGATTCATTGCTCACTATAGTGGACATCTTCATGTCTGTGTATACTCAGCATCTTCCTAACAGCCTTTTAAGATGGATGGAAAATTTTTCTGCTTTTCTCCTCTCTAGAGTAAAAGTCAGAACTCACTTTCTCATCTCACCCTGCTAATAATACAAGCAGGCTCAGCCAAGCAAACACTCCTGCACATGACTTCATTTATTAGTGAGCAAAGTGAAGAGGCAGTATCTCATGGGATTGAACACAGTCTATGGATTCAGTGACAAGTGGTGGCATCAATGATGTCTTCACTAAAGCAGCTTCCTGATGGGATTTGGACACTTTACTTGATATATTTCCTCCAAGTCTCACTTTCTGGCTCTTCTAGGATTCCTGGAGTTCCTCAAGGCTTTAATAAATTTCATTTCAGTGAAACCAACTAGTGTGGGTTCTGATATCGGAAACTAAGAACCGTGATTCACACAGAAGGACTCACTTTCCTAGCTCCCGGTCAACCTCCATGCAGCACACACACATCAGTAGCAATCTTGCAGCACATGGCTAGATATCTACTGTGCAAGATATAGCGAAAAAGGCACAGTACGCATACATTCCAAACCTCCTTCTGGATTGACTTCTTATATTATAGAAGCAAGAAAATTATTTTTCCAGATTCTATTGTAGCGAAGGTTCTGGATGTGAAATACGTTGCACCACTTAAAACTTACTTACAAGCAATTTGAAATGTGGACATAAGACAATACTTTAGCTAGCTATTGCTATTGAAAACACAATGACAGACATGTTGAATTCCTCAGCAAATCATTCTGGTATCCGGCCATCAACTTCATGGGTGAAAGAGGAAGCTACAATGGCAGCTTTTTGATCTCTGGATCTCAAGTATATATTCTTGAACTCAACAGTTCCAATGGTGATTTCCTGATTCCCCATCTTGAAGATGGAGGAAGGCGGCTTTGAGTCAAAAAATGAGGAAAAACTCTAGAAGCTGATAATGGCAAGGAAACATATATACCTCTAAGACTCCAGAAAGGATACATATATCTTGATTTTAGGCCAGTGTGACCAATGTCAGACTTCTGACTTATAGATAATAGTAAGATAATAATAAATTTATGCTGTTTTAAAATACTGTTTGTGATAATTTGTAAGAAAAACAAGAAAAAATTAATATAAGTATATTCCCTGAAGTACTATTTAAAATATCAGAAAGTTAAGGAAAATCTAACTATCCATCAATGGAGAGTATAATAAACTAAGGAACAGTTCACAGTGTAAACCATGCAGCCATTAAAAAGATGAACTAGTCTGATAGCTTGATATGGTGAGATGTTTAATATTTATTGTTAAGTTATAGAAAGAAGAAAAAAGTGAGTACAGAGTAAAATATACACAGCATGATTCAACAAGTTTTAAAAATTATGCTTATATATGCATTAAAAAGCCTAGAAGGAAATCTACTAGACATTAACAAATGCTATCTCTATGGGATAGAATTTCAAGAGGGCTTTCACATTTTTATATTGTCGGATTTTTTTTCAGTGAGAGTGTATTATATGGAGAAGCAATAAATATATTTCCATTTTTAAACAGGTAACTAAATGCAATCAATTTTATCTGTGTATTAATATTTATATAATCTCTACAGAATTTAAATATAAATCATTGAATACACTGTTTCTAAAACTTACCCAGATGTGCTAATATCTTCACTCTGATGGAAATGATTCAATATTCTTTCTCAATATACTGGACCATTCAAACTATGTTACTTAAATGCAGTTTTTGTTCAGATGACTTCTTACTAAAGGAAAAAATGCAGTGCTAACATGCTTATAGTAAGTTGACAGAGAGAGCTACAGCAATAAAATAATCAGTTAAGATTAAATCTAAAAAGTTTAAATAGCCATTAAAATTTTATCAGTTAAAATCGAACATTTGTAAATAACATTTCACATTTCAGAGTACCTGTTAAATTCAAAACAAAACAAGATAATTTTATACTTGGTCAAATGCTGTAGCTAATAGGCTCTTAAGGCCAATTAGTACAAGATGAAATTTTAAATACTTAAGTGGCAATCCTCAATCGTTCTGTTCACTCAGATTATAGAAACAGATCTCAGGGCCTTCCCTGGCCGTCCAGCGGTTAAGACTTCGTCTTCCAATGCAGGGAGCTAAGATCCCATAGGCCTCAGGACCAAAAAACCAAAACAGAAAACAGGAGCAATATTGTAACAAATTCAATAAAAGACTTTTAAAAAATGATCCACATTAAAAAAAAATCTTTACAAAAAAAGAAATAGATCTCAAAGATAATTTCCACAGAATCTAAAGTACTGAAAGCTGTTACATAAAACCATGCTCATATTTATAATGACGCATTCACTTAAGTGTAAAGATCTGTTTAAACTTCAGTATTTTAGGGTTAAAAATGAATGATGAAGGAAAGAAGCAAGGAGCTAACAGTTAATATGATCAGACTATGCTAATGATTTTCAGAAATTATCTACGTTTATCATTAAAAATTTCATAATGTACTTTACTTATATTTAAAATACATTTATGATAATAATAAACTGATTTCTAGCAACAAATATCTGGAAATTAAAATGTAAAAATGTGATTTAAAATATTATCTTTAAATTCAATATTTAGAAATAAATTTAACAAAGAATGTGCAATAAAATACAAACTACTGTAAAATAAAACTACAAGATTTTGCTGAGAAAAATTAAGGAATACTTACATAAAGAGAAAACCATATCATATTCATGGATTACATGACTTAATATTGTTAAGATGTCAATTCTCCCCAAATTCATCTATAGGTTCAGTGCTATGTCAATCAAAATTCCAGTAGACTTAATAGAAATTTGTAGGGTGATTCTAATATTTATATGGAAAAGCAAAAATCCAGAATAGCCAAAACAATACTGAGAAACAAAAACAAAGTTGGAAGACTTACTCCATTTCCAGATGTACTATGAAGACATGGTAATCACAACAATGTGATACTGGCATGAAACATCAATGAAACAATAGAAAGTCTAGAAACAGTTCTATCCATATATAGTCAATAATTTGCAAAAAGGATGCAATAGTAAACTAATGGAGAAAGGATAGTCTTTTTCAGTAAATGGTGCTGAAACAACTGAATATTCACATGCAACTACAATAACAAAAAAGAACTCTGACCTCTACTTCATGTCACATGTAAATATTAACTCAAAGTGGACCATAAACCAAGATATAAGAGTCAAAACAATAAAATTTTTTGAAGAAAACCATAGGAGAAAAATTTCATAATTTTAGTACAGGCAAAGATTTCTTAGATGGACACCAAAACTAGGAACCACAGAAAAACAAGTAAATAAACTGGACTTCATCAAAATTAAAAACTTTTGCTCTTTGAAAAATACCATTAACAAAATGCAAAGGCTAACCACCAGCTGGGAGAAGATGCCCTCACTACATAGTTGATAAGAGTTCTCAGATTCAGAATATATAATGAACTCCTACAATTCATTAAGAACCCAACTCTAAAATGGGCCAAAAATTTGACATACACTTCACAAATGAAAATATACAAACGGCCAGTAAGCATAAGAAAAGATGCTCTACATCATAGTCATCAGGTACATACATAAAATCACAATGAGATAACATTATATAACCACTAAAATGACTAAAAAGATTGACAATACTAACTACTGACAAAGATATGAAGCAACTGGAACTCTGATAGATTACTGGAGGCAATGTGAAATTCTAAGTACAACTACTGTGGAAAACAGTTTAGTAATATCTTTCACAATTAAACACATACTTATATACAACTAGGCATTTACCCCAGAGAAATGAAAACATATGACCTTACAAGAACCTTGTACATGAATGTTCACAGCAGTGTTAATCAAAATAGACCAAAATGGAAACAACCCAAATATCTGTTAACAGATAAATGGTTAAACAAATTGTGGGTATATTCATATAATACTACTCAACAGTGAAAAAAGGGATAAACAACAGATGAAAATGACAACATGGATGGATCTCAAAAACATTATGCTAAATGAAAGAAGCTAGAGGAAAAAATGAGTTATTATATATAAGGTGCATTTATATGAATAACTAGAAGAGTCTAATCTATAGCAACAGAAAACAGATCAATGGTTGCCTGAGAAGAGAATTAGAGACTGAGTAGAAAAGGGCACAAGGGAACTTTCTGGGCTGATGGAAATGTTCTATCTCTGGATTGAGATAGTAGTTACATGCATATGTAAAATTTTCAAAACATCAAAATTGGTGCATTTTATTTATGTAAATTATATCTTAATAAAGTTGCTCTCTTAAAAATTTAAATGAAAAAAAGAGCAAACCAAGTCATATATTACTTTTGAAATTTTTCAATGATCGATTATTTAACTGTTCAGTTAAGATACTAAACTGCCTCTTTCTCTAAACACACAGTTACTCAAAAGATATCCATTAACATTTAATTATGCAGGTATGCATCTATTACTTTTTTCTTTAAATAATAAATGCACTGAACTCAACTACACTTCATAAATTGATATTATTTGGTAAAGCATTCAGTTAACTGAAACAATTAATATCTTGCGAAGGATTTTGAAATATTAGTTCACATTTAGATTGACATGAGAAGACTCAAACCTACAACCATTTACTAAACTATTATGTGCAGCTTAGCCAACATTAGTAGCAATTTCCCTTTAAAAAACAATATTTGAATTTAAAACATAACACAGTATTATGAATCACAGCAGGATTCAGAGTGTAGGGGTTAGAAATGAAGTACTGAATGTATGTATAAGGGGATGCAAAATACTTTGAAAAGGAATACTATGATTTCTAGCACACTTCCCACCCAGGGATTTCAATTTCCATTCTACAGCAGCCACTTGAAGAAATGTGGAATCATTGTTTTCACAAAATTGAAGACTTTAAACGTATAATTCCTTCTCTAAACTGTTATTTCATTACAGATTTCACACACATGCATACACACACACACACAAATTTGCTCTCTCTGTTTACATTAGAAATTCACACAAACACACACACACACAAGTAATATCAAGTGACCAATTTAATGCCCAAAGAAAAGGGCTCAAAGAAAGTATAACCATTAACTTATCAAAGTAATTCTTTAATTTGTGTCACTATCACCACAGTCTGGAGAAAGCGGAAATAACTTATTAATATAGGATTGTCAGAACTGACTTATAACTACATACTGCTATAAAAAATTCAGTGTCTACCCTGACTATATCAGGATGGTGGGTACATATATGTTCTCATATTCGCTTTATTTTTCTGTGTTCTTGAAATAGCTCATAAGCTATAAACGTTGACATCAGAAGTAAACAGAATAACAAACAAAGCTAAATTCATATAAAAGCAGCCTAAAATGCAGAATATTAGAGTGAAAAAAAACAGCAACAGTTTTTATACTTTAATTTCCTCTCTTTCAGTATTGCCATACTTCTAGTCACATAGCATAAAGTTTAAATAAATACTGATAGTCCGAAAACAATTTGTGGCAAAGTTATGCTCTCCATTATTTTGATTACTCATTCATTCAACAAATATTTGCCCCTCCTTTGTATGTATAGCCTATACAGTAGGTGCTATAGGGGATATACGAACACAGATTGATGCTTTGTGAGTTATCTTTTGCTGTTTCACTCAACTGGCTGGAATATAATGTTCATGACAATCAGTTCCACTTCCTCGGGGCTAACTTTTGTACACTGTTCTCTCTCAATTACAGAGAGTAATTGAGTCCTGGCAGGAGAATTACAGAGATTCATTACAAATCTATACCGTCTGCTGAAGAAAACAATTCTAAAAGAATGTTCATGTAAAGTCTTGATTGGCTGTGTAACCAAAGCCAAAGTTTCCTAATAATATTAATTATGCTTTGGTCAGCAATCAATGATGAACGTGGGGCTAAAAGAGTAACTTTAAACTGAAGAGGTTAGATTGCCACTCGGAAAAATATTTTTGAAGACTACTTTGAAGGATGACAATTAAAAAAGACAACAGCAACTGGCAGCAAACATTATAAAAATAGTTAAATAAATAGAATTTTTCTTCCAGTTTCATTACAATATAATTAACATGCAGCACTGTATAAGCTTAAGGTGTACAGCATAATGATTTGACTTACTAAAAACATGTACACAATTCTCAGCTCTTCTCTGTTCTTCTACAGTAGTTCTCTAATATGCCTATTACAACATCATATCCTTATAATTTAGGAAGTGATTTGTCTACTCTATTAAACTATAAACCATTTGAAAATAAGGATCAGATACTATTTATCTTTGTATCCTAGGGTCTAACAGAGTATATAGCACAGTAAATATTTGTTAATCCAATGACCAAATAAATGAATAAACAAACCCAGTTCTTTCCTATACATCCATCATATGGCTTCTATGACTTCTGATGGCAAATTTTGAAACATCCAAGTGATTTTATACATGGATTATTTTATTAAAATCTCTATACTCTATAGTCTATGGGAAAGGAGTACAACAAGACTGTATATTGTCACCCAGCTTATTTATCTTACATGCAGAGTATATCATGTGAAATGCCAGGCTGGATTAATCACAAGCTGGAATCAAGATTGCCTGGAGAAATATCAACAACCTCAGAAATGCAGATACCACTCTAATGGCAGAAAGCAAAGAGGAACTGAAGAGCCTCATGATGAGGGTGAAAGAGGAGAATGAAAAAGCTGGCTTAAAATTCAACTTTCAAAAAACAAATATCATGGCACCCAGTCCCATCACTTCATGGCAAATATAAGGGAAAAAAGTGGAAATAGTGACAGATTTTATTTTCTTGGGCACCAAAATCATTGCAGATGGTGACCATAGCCGTAAAATTAAAAGACACCTGCTGTTTGGAAGGAAAACTATGACAAACCTAGACAGCGCAATAAAAGGCAGAGACATCACTTTGCTGACAAAGGTCCGTATAGTCAAAACTATGGTTTTTCCAGTAGTCATGTTTGGATGTGAAAGCTGGATCATAAATAAGGCTGAGCACCAAAGAATTGATGCTTTTGAACTGCGGTGCTACAGAAAAAGACTCTTGAAAGTCCCTTGGACAGCAAGGAGATCAAACCAGTCAATCCTAAAGGAAATCAACCATGAATATTCATTGGAAGGACTGATGCTGAAGCTGAAGTTCCAATACTTTGGCCATCTGATGTGAAGAGCTGACTCACTGGAAAAGACCCTGATGCTAGAAAAGATTGAAGGCAAAAGGAAAAGGGGGTGGCAGAGGATGAAATGGTTAAATAGCATCACCAACTCAATGGACATGAATCTGAACAAACTCTAGGAGATAGTCAAGGGCAAAGGAGAGCCCAGTGTGCTGCAGTCCATGGGGTCAAAAAGAGTCAGACACAACTTAGCAGCTGAACAACAGTCTATAGGTATACCAGAATTAAAGATATAGAGTATTTTATATTGCCATCTTACCAACTTTTACAATATAAGCAAGTCTCCTATTGCGCTTTTAAATATTTAGCCATTCAAATCTGCCATTGTAATAGTTGCTTATTTGTTATAAAATGGTTTTAAGATGTGCTTTAATTGTCAAGTAGAGACTTGACAATTTTCCAAATTGTTTATTTGTGATAATTCATTAAACATTCACTTTTAAAAATCTCACCTTAACAGAGCTAAAAAGCAAGCCTCAAGAATATCTAACTGACTAACTACAGGCTAAAACAAAGTCCAATGCAATTTAAAGAAATATAACAAAAGCTGCCAAACAACAGAAAAGTCACAATATCTGGCATCTCATTAAAAAAAAAAAATCTTCAAGCATGCAAAGTAGAAAAACATAATCCATTATGAGGAGGAAGAAAAAAAAACAATCAAAAGAAGCTGAACAGGAAATGACAGAGGTGATGGAACTATCAGGCAAGGATGTTAAAACAGGTCATGTAAATATGCGCCATATGTTCCAGAAGGTAGAGGAAAACATGAGCATGATGAGAAGAGAGCCAGAAGACATAGAAACTTTCCAAATAGGATATCCAGAAATGAAAAATACAGTGTCTGAAATGAAAACTATTCTGAATGAGAGTGACTGCAGATTAAAATACACAGAAGAAAGTATCAGTGACTTTGAAAGCATGGCAAGAAAATACTGAAAATGAAGCACACAAAAAAAAGAAGACTGGAAAGATGACATCAGTGACAGTAGCAAGCATTCTAACACAGATGTAATTAGAGTAAAAAAAAATATCTGAAGATATAAAGGCATAAAATTTTGCAAATTTGATGAAAACTATAAACCTACAGATACAAGAAAGTCAAGAAATCCAAGTAGTACAAACCTGAAAGACACCACACTGAAGAAAATTATATTAAACCGATGAAAAACAGTAATAAAGAAAAAAATCTTAAAAGCAGTCAAGGGGGAAAAATAGCTAAAGAGGCTATCCTAACATCAGACAAAACAGACTTTAGAATACAGAATTTGGAGTTATAAACATTCCCACAGAGAAAACTCCTGGCCCAGTTGACTTCACTAGTGAATTCCACTGAACATTTAAGGAAAAAAATAGTCTTAATTCAACACAGAGGATGAGATGGCTGGACGGTATCCTCAGCTCAATGGACAGGAGTTTAAACAAACTCCAAGAGATAGTGAAAAACAGGGAAACCTGGTGTGCTGCAGTACATGGGGTCACAAAGAGTCAGACACAACTGGGCAACTGAACAAAAAATTCTGGGAATCAATTTCCAACTTATGAGACCATCACTACCCTGATGCTAACACCAGGTAAAACACTGCACAGAAAGAAAACCACAGGCCAATATCATGAACATAGATGCAAAACTCATTAACAAAATATTGCAAATCAAATCCAGAAATACGCAAAAAGTTTATCAAGATAATCAGTGAGATTTATCCCAGAAAAGCAAGTGACTTGGCCAAGGTTTCTTCACCAAGAAGCAGCAGAACATGGCTTACAGTCAGATGTGTTAGCTTCAATCCTGGGTTTTTGCCCTCTCCTTCTGTTGTCTTCAATGTATCAACTGCCGTCCTTGAAACTTTACTCTTAATATCACAAATTTTGCACTTGAATTTAAATAATAGTGACATGTCATTCTCTTATTATTTCAAGTGCCCTTGAAGATTATTCATTACTTCATTCTCAGAAGACTTTGCTGAATCCACCTTCAACTACCAAAAGGTGTCTGCCTTCTCCTAGGCTTTGACAATATACATAGTGTATCTCTTTTATCAAATTAATTATAATGCACTATGATCGTATCCACAGGCCTTCTGAACATATAGCTCTTTACGGTCCAGATCTTGACTTTATCCATCCTTGTATCCACTACACACTGCATATCATAAATACTACTGTATAGACAACATATTAATTCTATACATAGAACAGATAATATGTATTACATCATATAAACAATGTATTATTAATAATTATACACTTTCAGAACAGATAATGTCTTAAAAAAATTTTTTCTGGGACTTCCCTGGTTGTTAAGAATCACCTTGCAATGCAGGAGACACAGGTGTGATTCTTGGTCAGTGAACTAAGATCCACATTTTGTTGTTGCTAGTCTGTTGTTTAGTTGCTAAATCTTGTCCAACTCTTTGAAACCCCATGGACTATAGCCCACCAGTCTCCTCTGTCCATAGGATTTCCCAGGCAAGAATACTGGAATGCGTTGCCATTTCCTTCTCCAGGTGATCTTCCCAACCTAGCAATCAAACCCATGTCTCCTGCATTCTAGGTGGATTTTTTACTACTGAGTCTCCAGAGAAGCCCAAGATCCCACATGGCATGGGGCACCTAAGCCCACAAGCCACAACTACTGAAAGCAAGCACTGCAATGAAAGATCCTGCAAGATGCAACAAAGATCCCACAAGCCACAACTAACACCCAATGCAGCCAAATAAATTAATTAAAAAATTTTCCCTGCATAATACACAGCCAGACACTCACTCATTCATTAAGAAAGAAGTTATTACACACCTACTATATCCTTAGTAGAACTGCTAGAAAAGAAGAGATAGTAGATAAAGCAGGACACAATGGGGCAGTAAGGAAAGTGGCCTCTGTCTCCATAAGTTAGATACTTCAGAAGGCAGTTCATCAAACACTACTGAAAATTCAGTATTTGCATCACTATTTTTCTAAAGCAATATTTTTATATAGGCATCACATTCCATGCTGTTCCTATCATTTGAATATCTGAAATCTCTTTTACCGGGCAATCTCACAAGTTTTAAACATAGATGTAACTAATGGCTCAGGAGAAGGCACATGAAAATGTGAAGAAGATAAAAAAATTAAGTTAAAACTGATCAAGTTTTTGAGGTTTCACATTTTTTTTTACTGTAATAGATAGCATTCCATGACCTTGCTCATCTAATTCTACCTTAAGTATACCTATCTGAAAGGCAACAAAATCATATCTTGGTCAATTAATAGAGCAACAATTTTGTGGCTTATCTCCCATTTTTTGGCCTCAATTTGCAATGATCTAAGGTTGCTGCAAGATCAGAAACAATTCTGGATGATTATTTAGGAATTAATTGACAGGAAAAAAAAAAAAAACATGTATTCATTCCTTAAGACATGTGAACTTAAGGCATGTGAACTTAAGATCAGAATTAGTCAACATTACCTATTCCTATCCTCTTGTTTAGCCAATGTTTAGCTGCTGCTTCCTTAAAAAAAAAAATTAAAAAGCTTATTTACAGCCTTAAAATAAGTCTGGCTAGCACAGAAAGTAGAATAAATTAAATGTCAACAACTCATCAGGTCTTAGTTCAATAGTTGGACAAACATGCCCTAGAGAAGCTCTATTCAGTCCAAACCTTCATGCATACCAAAGTAATATACATGAGCTATTTTAAGTTATATCAAGCAATTGTACTCTTTTTTCTTTCTTAACCCTTCCCTTTCTCTCTCCCCTTCCATTCCCATACCCCAAACCAAACCACTTTATCTCTTTTTCTCATTTGACACTAACTTCTACAACATTAGAAGTGCCAACTGGCCCATCGAAGTGTATCCAAATTGGCTACATGCATAATCAGCTGACAAAGGTCAGATTTCAGAGGTGCAGTCACTGATTCAACAAATGGATATTACACTTCCACTAGGTATCAGGCACTGTTTTAGACTGAGGATGCGGCACAGAGAAGGCCTCTGTTCTCAAGAGCTTCCACTCCGGAGACAGACTCAAATATTAAAGAAAAAGAAGGTAATCAGAGCTAACAGTGAATGTTCTGAATAAAATAAACAACATAAAGTGATACAGATTTGGAAAGAGCAGGTGCTTTAGACAGGGCAGTTATAGGGCTGGCCTCACTCAGAAGGTGATGACTGAGTCCATGAAATGGAGCCACCCACACAAAGAACTGAGAAAAAAACCACAGAAAACCGAAAATTCTCAAAGAAGTAAGAGTAGTATGTTTGACAAATAAAAGACACTCTTCTACCCGACCACAAGTCAACCATCAAAATCAGAAAGTAAACACTGATACATTACCATCTAATCCACAAACCCCATTCAAATTTCTTTGAGCATCCCTATTATGTCCTTTGTGGGTCCAGAATCCAGTTCATGATCACATGTTAACGTTTAGTTATCATGCCTCATTTGTCTCCTTCAGTCTGGAATAGATCTTCGGTCTCTCTGTCCTCTGTGATCTTAGCATTTTTTAAGAGTACAGTCCCTTTACTTTGGAGAATGTCCCCAGTTTGGGTTTGTGTGATCTCCCTCAGGACTTGACGTTTCGGCAGGAATATTGTAGAAGCAATGCTGTACTCCCTCAGTGCTTCAGACTAGGAGGATTTGCCCCAACAGTGGTGATGTTCATTTTTAATACTTGGTTAAAGCAATATCTGCTGGGTTTTCCTACTATAAAGTTCATTATAAGCATGTTGTATTTATCAATTAATCAGTAATTAGTATTTTATAGAGATATTTGAGATTAACACATATCCTATTCCCTATCAAATTTCCACTTATTTATTTTAAAGCTCATTGATAATACATGCCTCAATTAGTTATTACTATGATAGTTGCCAAAGGTAATTTTTCCCCCCTAAAGTAATTTTATAATTCCCTCATTCCTTCTAGACCAGTGGTTCTCAACTGAGAATAGGGGGGATGTGATTTTTGCCTCCCAGGGGACATTTGGCAATGTTTGGAGACATTTTTGTTTCTGACAACTGGAGGCTGGGGATGGGGAGAGATGCTAACACCTAGCAGGTAAAGGACAAGGATGATGCTAAACAACCTACAGTGTAAGAAGAGTTTCCTCTTTCCCTCCACCCTCAAAGAATTATCTTGTCCTGTATGGCATTAGTGCTAGGGTTCTAGATTTTTGTAGTGCCTGCTTTAGATTTCCTAAATGACATTCTGATACAGGTAGAATTTTCTATTCTCTCTCATTTTTATATTTACTAACATTAGTACAGGGTCATGAGGTCCTACTTTACCCAAAAGGTTACAATCTATTTTTATCATTTATTTTGATACTCAAATTGTCAAAGACTTGGTCAGTTTAACTACTTCAAACCAGGTTCTGTGTTTTTTGGGCATGTGTTAATCACATTTTGAGTACATCCTTACTTTGTGATATAAAATGCCCAGCACTGGTCTCAACCATTTCTTTAAAGAATCTTAGTTCTTTTTAGCAGAAAATGATATTTAGAAACCAAGATCTGGGGCAAGGTGAGCTCACTGCTATCAGACCCAGACAGAGCTAGGAAATACATACACACACACACACCCTATCAATCAGCAAAGCAATAATTTAATTCTTATACCCCCAATTCTAATTCAATACCACATGGCTTGTTTAAGCCCAGCCTTTCCATATTTATAAGTCTCTATGTTGACACTGAAAATTTAGCTCTCATTATCCTCAAATGTGTTTGTTTATTTGCTCAGTTTCTCCATCCCCTGATATGCAACCAGATATTCACCTGCAAAACAGAGAACTATTTCCAGGTTATTTTCCTTTTTAAACCAAATAATACTGCAATTAACATTCCTGCACATGTGTCCTTATGTACTTAAGGACAGATACCAAAATGTGGAACTGCTAGGTGAAAAGCAGTGAAAAATGACAGTTTAATTTTTTTACACTTTATATGGAAAAGTTTTAATATACACAAAAATGAAGAGAATAGAAAATAATGAACTCCCATTTATCCATCATTCAACTTTAACAATTGGAGAATTTAATATTCCCTTTTTTCCCTTCTCCATGAAATTTAAACAAATTCCATTTTAATAGATCTATCTCCATGAACAGCTTTAAAAGTTTATCAAAATCCTTTCTGAAGCACTAGTTATACAGTAAACACCAGCTCTTGTATTCTTTTTAATGTTGTACATAACTTTTAAAAAGTCACCCATAATATTCACCTGCTCTCTGTATTAAGCTCTTTGCAATCAAGAAACAGCAGAATCAAAGCATCTAAGACAGTAGAAAGAGACGAAGAAAGATCATCCTAAAAGCATAAAAGGACCTTGAAATGAACAATATCAGGCAGGCATAGAGGTATATTAAGTGACAGAGGCAACAAAGAGAAAGAAAGGAGTAACATTAAGTAGATTTTTAAAAGCTAGCATTAGCTGGTAGGAAAAGTACTTAAGGGATTGCTGGTGGTCCAAGTGGGAAATTTAAGTAAAGAAATAGTAATTCATGAGGAATAGGACATGCTATTGGAATGTATTTCGGAATTAGCTGCTTAAAATACATTGCACTGATCAGAAAGCTAGGTGAATAACCACTTAGTGTTCTCCCAAAAAAAGATATTTAGAGAGAAAAATATGACCAATGTGTAACAAAATAATATTTCTTTCTTTTTAAATATAAGTAATGTTCCTACTAAAGTAGAATAATATAGAATGCCTGTATATGTACACAGATATGCAAAAGAGTCACCAGACATAAATGTGTTTTTCAAAAAAAAATTATAGAATGAAATTCTAAGAGCACCATAGTTCAGTTAAGTTCAGTTCTGTCGTTCAGTCGTGTCTGACTCTTTGCGACCCCGTGGACCACAGCACACCAGGCCTCCCTGTCCATCACCAACTCCCGGAGTTTACCCAAACTCATGTCCATTGAGTTGGTGATGCCATCCAACCATCTCATCCTCTGTCATCCCCTTCTCCTCCTGCCTTTAATCTTTCCCAGCATCAGTGTCTTTTCAAATGAGTCAGCTCTTCACATCACGTGGCCAAAGTATTGGAGGTTCAGCTTCAAGATTAGTCCTTCCAATGAACTCCCAGGACTGATCTCCTTTAGGATGGACTGGTTGGATCTCCTTGCAGTCCAAGGGACTCTCAAGAGTCTACTCCAACACCACAGTTCAAAAGCATCAACAGATATGGGCTATTTAAAGGAATCCTAAAGTAAATTATTTTTCACAGTGAACATTTTATGAAATAATATCCTAATTTATTTAAAATGTGTTATCCTTTTTTAAAATATTAAGTTCACTAATCCATAAAGCACTTATAAACTTAATTCACTTTATGCCAGACACTATTGATACAGACAAAACATCATTCCTGCTTCTAGGAGCTTACAGCTCAGTGAGTAATTCAGACACAATTATAATACAATGCAGTATGCTTTAATAGTATATTCTCTTTTTCTTTTCTTTAAGCCTACAAGTAAACATAAGAAGGACCAATGAAGTGTAGCTTAGGCGAGTCAGAAAAGAAATGAAAGAGGAGGTGACACTTGAGTTGAATCATGAAGGTTAAAGAGGGATTCGGAAACGAGGAGGAAGAGAATTCCTAAAACATGTGCAAAGCCTTGGTGATTCATCTCAATATGTTTAAACTGGAAATATTTTTCTAGTGTACATGTGACAAGAACCATATGTGGTCTACTTAATGAAGTTTTTAAAATTTAACTAGATGGTTTTATGTTGTTATAAAATATACTGAGATTGATGTACATGTGTGTGTGTGTGTGCATATATATATATATATATATATATATATATATATATATATGTATATGGGCTTCCCAGGTGGCTCAGTGGTAGAATCTGCCTGCCAATGCAAGAGATGTGGGTTCTGTCCCTGGGTCCAGAAGATCCTCTGCAGAAGGAAATGGCAGCCTACTCTAGTATTCTTGCCTGGAGAATTCCATGGACAGAGGAGCACGCCAGGATATAGTCCATGGGGTTTCAAAGAGTCAGATAATTGAAGAAGACCTCTATTATTAAAAAAACTGAGAGTATAGAGAAAGTAAAAAATATGCAAAGCAGAAGATGAAAAGATAGAGAACCTGTCCAGGATGCCCAATATCTGAAAAATGGAAGTTCCAAGACAACAGAGAAAACAGAAGGGAGAAAACCACTAAAGAAATAATTCAAGAAAAGTTTCCAGAACTAAAAAATATGACTTTTTACACTGAGTACCCAGCAAATGTCCAATGCAATGTTTGAAAATTGAGTCACATCAAGATATCATATCATAAAATTTAGAACAGGGAAAATAAGAAAGGATTCTGTCAAATTCCAGAGAGAACTAACATTTTCGTTAAAAAAAGATAAAGAATTAGAATAGCATTAGACTTCTCAAATGGAACACTAGAAGCTGCCATATATTACTGTAAAAATTTGAAGGAGAAACTACTTCAAATTTTATTATTTTATTTCCAACCAAAGTATCACAAGATACTCAGAAATTACTTCCCCTTACTGTCTCAGGGACCTACTGAAGTTTATCATCACCCCATGATGGAGTGAAGAAAGAAAAAGCCTCCATATTTGGGAAATGAATTCCAACAAAAAAGAGAAATGATAAGAATCCCCAGGATGACAGGGAAGGGAGATTTCAAGTAGAAAGGTTTGCAGCAGGTATAAAGATCAGATCATAAGGAACCTGTCAGAAGGCATCAAAAAAGACTTCACACACATGAAACAGAAGGTCTACATATAGATAATATTAACTGAAAATATTATAAGCCTTAAAAATATACAAATAAAACTATGTCCTGTAATAACATATCCATGCCATTAAATTTATACTTAACATAGTTAGAGTAACTCATGCCATTTTCTTGTCAATATTCTAAAACTTAGTATCAGAGTGAATTCTTCACTAATTAAGCAATGTAGCTATTTTAAATTATTCTTAAAAGATGTTTACTGATGAGACTTAAGACATAGTTCACAGAGATCTTCCATGTACCTAGATGCATCAGACAGTGAGATATTTATCCAGATTTTAATATACAGTAGTTTCTTTAACGTGTATAGAAACAATGCTTTATTCCTTTGTAGCAGGTCAGAGTTGAAAATTCATTTAAGAATTGAAAATGAATCACAGCAGGTTCCTCTATGACCCACCTCCCAGAATATTGGAAATAAAAGCAAAAATAAACAAATGGGACCTAATGAAACTTAAAAGCTTTTGCACAACCAAGGAAACTATAAGTAAGGTGAAAAGACAGCCTTCAGAATGGGAGAAAATAATAGCAAATGAAGAAACAAAGGATTAATCTCAAAAATATACAAGCAACTCCTGCAGCTCAATTCCAGAAAAATAAATGACCCAATCAAAAAATGGGCCATAGAACTAAACAGACATTTCTCCAAAGAAGACATACAGATGGCTAACAAACACATGAAAAGATGCTCAACATCACTCATTATCAGAGAAATGCAAATCAAAACCACAATGAGGTACCATTACACGCCAGTCAGGATGGCTGCTATCCAAAAGTCTACAAGCAATAAATGCTGGAGAGGGTGTGGAGAAAAGGGAACCCTCTTACACTGTTGGTGGGAATGCAAACTAGTACAGCCGCTATGGAGAACAGTGTGGAGATTCCTTAAAAAACTGGAAATAGAACTGCCATATGACCCAGCAATCCCACTGCTGGGCATACACACCAAGGAAACCAGATCTGAAAGAGACACGTGTACCCCAATGTTCACTGCAGCACTGTTTATAATAGCCAGGACATGGAAGCAACCTAGATGTCCATCAGCAGACGAATGGATAAGGAAGCTGTGGTACATATACACCATGGAATATTACTCAGCCATTAAAAAGAATTCATTTGAATCAGTTCTAATGAGATGGATGAAACTGGAGCCCATTATACAGAGTGAAGTAAGCCACAAAGATAAAGACCAATACAGTATACTAACGCACATATACGGAATTTAAAAAGATGGTAATGATAACCCTATATGCAAAACAGAAAAAGAGACACAGATGTACAGAACAGATTTTGGACTCTGTGGGAGAAGGCGAGGGTGGGATGTTCTGAGAGAATAGCATTGAAACAAGTATACTATCAAGGATGAAACAGATCACCAGCCCAGGTTGGATGCATGAGACAAGTGCTCAGGGCTGGTGCACTGGGAAGACCCAGAGGGATGGGATGGGGAGGAAGGCGGGAGGGGGAATTGGGATGGGGAACACATGTAAATCCATGGCTGATTCATGTCAATGTATGGCAAAAACCACTACAATATTGTAAAGTAATTAGCCTCCAACTAATACGAATAAATGGGAAAAAAAAAAGAATTGAAAATGCAGGACAGCACATAATAGGTGTGTGCTGTGCTGTATGTGTTAATAAACACTTGGTGAGATTGCTCTTTCTTTTTCCAATCTATAAATACAGGAGACATAAATGAAGATAAAGTTAACTATATATCATATATATATACACATATATATATAATGCATATATATATACATATACCCACATTTAAAATTTCTCCTATAGCTCTATACTACTTTTCAGTTTCATTTTTCAATGTATTTTATAATTTTAACTGAAATGATTAAGCTTCAAATATATGTTTTCTTACAGGTATTGACTGTAGAAAATATTTAAAATAATATCATAATATCTTATTTTCCATTAAATATAACAACATAAATATTAGTCAATAGCTACTTACATTCTTAGATAGTATGGGAAAAAGATTTTCCAAAAATGAATGACTAACCTGTTGAATTAAAAAAAGCTGACTCCCCAAAGAATTTATGAGCATTTTACTAAATTAGCTCTAATAAACAAAATGACTAATCAGAATTGACTCTTCTTAAATATAACTAAATAATCTGAAAATGTAGGACAATAAACCTGCTTTTAAGTGCATCCAAATACATAATACGTATCAGAGGCTGCAAATTCAAATGCCCATGGGTGTGATGATAAGGGGGCAAAATGGAGAATCTGCTCAGCTCCAGATAATGATTACTATGTAAGATCAGACCACTAGATCATTATTTTCCTCAAAGAGAAAGTAAAAATCTAGGTTGTTATGTGAAGCTTCCTATTTTCAAATCTTGGCAATAATTCAATTTTTTTTTCAATTACTGCATTAGCATTAGCTAATCAAAATTTGCATGTGTTCTAAATTCAGTTTCTATTAGTTCATGGGGCCTGTAGTATACAGCCTCTAAAACTGAGGCGCAGATTTACCTATCTGTTATATATACTGAATTCAAGTACACTTACAGAGAATGAATGGATTCATTTGAGTGTGACTAAGGATTCAAATGAATCAATACTTAGTTCAGTTCAATTCAATTCAGTCACTCAGTCGTGTCTGATTCTTTGGGACTCCATGAACCGCAGCACACCAGGCCTCCCTGTCCATCACCAACTCCCGGAGTTTACCCAAACTCATGTTCATTGAGTCGGTGATGCCATCCAACCATCTCATCCTCTGTCGTCCCCTTCTCCTCCTGCCCTCAATCTTTACCAGCATCAGGGTTTTATCAAATGAGTCAGCTCTTCGCATGAGGTGCCCAAAGTATTGGAGTTTCAGCTTCAGCATCAGTCCTTCCAATGAACACCCAGGACTGATCTCCTTTAGGATGGACTGGCTGGATCTCCTTGCAGTCCAAGGGACTCTCAAGAGTTTTCTTCAGCACCTCAGTTCAAAAGCATCAATTCTTCGGCACTCAGCTTTCTTCACAGTCCAACTCTCACATCCATACATGACTACTGGAAAGATGATAGCCTTGACTAGACGGACCTTTGTTGGCAAAGTAATGTCTCTCTTTTTAATATGCTATCTAGGTTGGTCATAACTTTTCTTCCAAGGAGTAAATGTCTTTTAATTTCATGGCTGCAGTCACCATCTGCAGTGATTTTGGAGCCCCCAAAAATAAAGTCAGCCACTGTTTACAGTTTCCCCATCTATTTCTCATGAAGTGATGGGACCAGATGCCATGATCTTAGTTTTCTGTATGTTGAGCTTTAAGCCCACTTTTTCACTCTCCTCTTTCACTTTCATCAAGAGGCTTTTTAGTTCCTCTTCACTTTCTGCCATAAGGGTGGTGTCATCTGCATAGCTGAGGTTATTGATAATTTCTCCTGGCAATCTTGAATCAAGCTTGTGCTTCTTCCAGCCCAGCATTTCTCATGATGTACTCTGCATATAAGTTAAATAAGCAGGGTGACAATATATAGCCTTGACATGCTCCTTTTCCTATTTGGAACCAGTCTGTTGTTCCATGTCCAGTTCGAACTGTTGCTTCCTGACCTGCATACAGGTTTCTCAAGAGGCAGGTCAGGTGGTCTGGTATGCCCATCTCCTTCAGATTTTCCACAGTTTATTGTGATTCACACAGTCAAAGGCTTTGGCATAGTCAATAAAGCAGAAATAGATGTTTTTCTGGAACTCTCTTGCTTTTTCAATGATCCAGCGGATGTTTGCAATTTGATCTCTGGTTCCTCTGCCTTTTCTAAAGCCAGCTTGAACATCTGGAAGTTCACGGTTCACGTATTGCTTAAGCCTGGCTTGGAGAATTTTAAGCATTACTTTACTAGCGTGTGAGATGAGTGCAATTTTGCGGTAGTTTGAGCATTCTTTGGCATTGCCTTTCTTTGGGATTGGAATGAAAACTAACAATATTAAGCCAGACTTTGTCAGATACTATACCACTTAAGCCAGACTTTGTACAGGTATTATAGCAGAATTAAGAGGTTTGCCTAGCTATAAACAATTAATATAAGCTTCCAATATATCTCTCTTGGGTCTTCTAAAACCTGGCATATAATTTATCATCCAAAGCAGGACACTATGGGCAGTGAAAGTAGGTACAGTTAATAATTTTGCTAAGAACATCAGGGATAAACTGGGATCAGGCCAGACAAACTTGACTGTACAGTCACCCTAACTAAAAGAAACTGATCTGCTTCAGTCTTGCCTCTGACTACCCGAGGCTCATACCCTCCAGGACGATCCAACCTTGACAGGCCAGTTCCTGAGTCCTGTGATCGAGAATCAGGAGGAATGGGCAAAAGGGAAGAGTTATGACAGAGACAAGAGAACTGCTTTCTAAAGTTTTCTGTTTGATTGTTTTGTATGTAGAAGTCCAGCATGAGTATCAAAATAGAACAGTAGAGGACGGGAGAAGGGGGAAAAAAAAGAAAAATTGATAAAGACTCTGTTGCTCTCAAGTCACTTAATCAAAAGAGGTAAAATACCCAAGTTATTTGAAAATATTTTTGTTGAATGGACTTTAGACTAACACCCCCTTGAGACTGAACCATAAAGGCTATGGTGCCTGCAATCTGCAGGGCTATACTTTATTTGGCAGAGAAAAAAATTAACAAATAGCTAATACGATATGATACAAAATTCAGAGCTAAAATTGTAGGATATAAACTACAAATCTGTAGGATTTATAAGAGAAAGATCCAAGGAGGCAACATGAATCAAAGTTCCCCTTCTCATCATTATAATTTCTCCTTTAAAGGAATCCAGGGCACAAGTAGCAGCAGAGAAGTCCTGGTTTACATAAATTCATGCTATTTCTCAATCATACATAACAGCAGCACAACAAATCCCCACTAAATACTGATTACGTTGTCAAACATTAAAGTAAAACCAAACTCCAAGATTGATCAAAGTATTATTTGCCTTTCTTTGACTATCACAATTAAAAATGATGCTTAAGTTTTAAGTCTAGGTTCTACTATATCTTTCAGTCAGAAACTACAGGAGCCTAGGGAAATGACAATGACATGGCAATGACACAAAAGTCTGGCCCCCGCCACCAAAGGCTTCAAACCGTGAATTTGCCACCAGAAGCAAAGACTCCACCTGATTCAGAACAAGCAGACTGTGAGCACGTGCAGCATC
Source organism: Cervus canadensis (assembly GCF_019320065.1). Taxonomy (NCBI): domain Eukaryota; kingdom Metazoa; phylum Chordata; class Mammalia; order Artiodactyla; family Cervidae; genus Cervus; species Cervus canadensis. The sequence goes on along the minus strand of NC_057390.1, from coordinate 25,845,633 downwards.
TCCAATGTACAGAAAACATCCACATTTTCCAACACACATAGACAGAACAATCGGGAACTTCTCTTAATTCCTTCTATGACTATCCCCACTCCCCAGGATATAACACAAATACTTAGACTCAAGGCTAGGAGTAGCAAGTGAAGGGTGAGAAAGGAGAACACAAAACAGAAGAGAGGAATCTCCCTGGCATTCCAGAGGTTGGGACTTCGCCTTCTAATAAGGGGGGTTTGGGTTTGAACCCTGGTTGGGGAGCTAGGACTCCACATGCCTTGGGGCCAGAAAATCAGAACATAAACAGGAAAAGCAAGACTGTAACAAATTCAACAGATGACTTTAAAAATGGCCCACATTAAAAAAAAATTTTTTTAATAAAAAGATACACACATACAAATACTAAATTCATTCAATCATCAAATATTTTATTCACATCAAGAATTCACAGAGTGTGGCAACACATACAGGCCAAACAAATGTCTAAATGTCCACTATTCTCTGTGGACTGTCCAAATCCACGCTATTTTCCTAAAGACAGAAATACTCAGTTGAGCTTTTTGTGTGACTAATGCTTATATAAGCAACTTATAAATATCACTATAGCCATAAACTTGAGAAACACATTGAGTACCTTAGAGAAAGGGCTATGTAAAAAACACAAATCAGTATTACTATATATTATTGTGCAAAAAGCAGCACTTCTCAAAAAAGAAAAAAAATTGAAATAAAATAAAACCCACATTTGGTTTTAGACTATTAATAGACAATGCATTCTTTCACCCCATCCTTGCTCCCTAAATCCCCACTCCATTAGACTGTCAACTACCTTTCAGAAACCCTAGAGAGCCCATTTTCCAGTGACCTTTAATCAGTCTCTTCTGAGACACAATCCACTGGACAGAATTCTTTTCCATTTGCCAAAGTTATTTTCTTGCACTCTAAGCTACCACTTTTAGTTTCAATATCCACCATGAACTTCTAAAATTCATTCCTCGTCATTTTGGAGAAATGCTACCTTTAAGAAATATAGTAGAATAGGCATACATTCCTATATGACTGTTTACTAAATATTATTTTTTAAGCAAGTTATTTTTATCTGAGTATCAGTTTCCTTGCCACTTGCAAAATTGTTCAGAAGACTAAATGGGAAGAATATTCACAAAGTCCCTAATACTGTAAGGGATGCAAAAAAAAAAAAAAAAAAAAAATGGTAGCAATCTGAAAGAAGATAAAGAAGTACTATTCAGAATTTGCTGGGAGGAGGAAGGCTTGCTTGGCACATCCTCTGCTAAAACTTGAAAGCATCTAAATTAAGTACATCCCTTCAAATATAGAAAGGTGGGGGAAACTAGCAGGTTTATAACAAAGACATAAACTACCTTCTGGTATTAATACCTTGGTTAAGTATTAATACATGTTATGAATCTAGAAAGGATTATAGGGTTTATTTCGGTCTTTCCTTATGATAGCAGCACCTTCTTTTATCAAAGAGAATCATTACAACTCCATAATTTTTTAATTTCAAGTAAAAATTTTTAAAGTGAATTAAAAAGAGATGTCTTCTAAATGTTCCTTCCATGGTAAGTAATAAGCAAATGCAAAGGACTCTGTTTATGGCTTAGGAGCATGTTTACCCAATATTGTGTTGAAAGAAAAAGCTGCCCTGACAACTAGGAGCCAGGAAGTCGGACGACTAGAAACATATAGCTCAGGAAACTACCATCTAGAAACCTAACCTACCCCTAGAAATCTTTTCTAACTACCTTCTAGAAGTCTTTCTAATGAAGGCTACACACACACACACACACATACACACACACACACATACACACTACAATTCTCAAGACAGCCTAAGAGCCAAATCCAGACCAGCGTTGCCTGCTATCACCAGCTCCCCACTCTCACTGGGGCCTCCTACAGGCTCAACTATTGTGCTCAGTTGCGTCTGACTCTCTTGCAACCCAATGGACTGTAGCCTGCCAGGCTCCTCTGTCCATGGAATTCTCCAAGCAAGAATACTGGAATACTGGAGTGGTTAGCAGTCCCTTCTCCATGGGATCCTTATAGTCTCAGGGCTGCTGACCATTACCTATGCCTGCGAACTGAACTTTAAAATTTATTTTTCAACAGAACTTATAAATGATCTATGCTCAAGTTCGATTTCCTTCCACTGACTGAGTTTTTAACCTCTTTATACTCCTACAACCTAATAAAAACCTAGAATGATTTGATCTTTGACTTTTTTCAAGCGTATTGGGGGAATTAACAGATTAGTATCTAACAGTGATGTGAGTTCCTTGGACAAAAGTATTGTTTAAAAATAAAATACTTGGATAACAGTGTGGAGATTTCTTAAAAAACTGGAAATAGAACTGCCATATGACCCAGCAATACCACTTCTGGGCATACACACTGAGGAAACCGGATCTGAAAGAGACACGTGCACCCCAGTGTTCATCACAACACTTTATAATAGCCAGGACATGGAAGCAACCTAGATGCCCATCAGCAGATGAATGGATAAGGAAGCTGTGGTACATATACACCCTGGAATATTACTCAGCCATTAAAAAGAATTCATTTGAATCAGCTCTAATGAGATGGATGAAACTGGAGCTCATTATACAGAGTGAAGTAAGCCAGAAAGATAAAGAACATTACAGCATACCAACACATATATATGGAATTTAAAAAGATGGTAATGATAACCCTATATGCAAAACAGAAAAAGAGACACAGATGTACAGAACAGACTTTTGGACTTTGTGGGAGAAGGCGAGGGTGGGATGTTTCGAGAGAACAGCATCGAAACATGTATATTATCTATAGTGAAACAGATCACCAGCCCAGGTTGGATGCATGAGACAAGTGCTCGGGCCTGGTGCACTGGGAAGACCCAGAGGGATTGGGTAGAGAGGGAGGTGGGAGAGGGGATCGGGATGGGGAATACATGTAAATCCATGGCTGACTCATGTCAATGTATGACAAAATCCACTACAGTATTGTAGAGTGATTGGCCTCCAACTAATAAAAATAAATGAAACTCAAAAAAAAAGAAAAAAGAAAATACACTATATTTTTTCAGTAGTAAAATTAATTGCTCCTTTTTCCCACAGTATTGTCCTAAGCAATTTGAGATTTTACCACAGCTTTCAATAAAAAAAAAAAAATTATCACTCAATTTGGAAATTAAAGAGTATTCACTTTTTTTTTTTCATTTATTTTTATTAGTTGGAGGCTAATTACTTACAATATTGTAGTGGGTTTTGTCATACATTGACATGAATTAAAGAGTATTCACTTTTTTCAAAATAAAAATGACACTGCCTAAAACAAGCCTTTTCCAATGAACCAACTCTTCACATGAGATGGCCAAAGTACTGGAGTTTCAGCTTCAGCATCAGTCCTTCCAGTGAACACCCAGGACTGATATCCTTTAAAATGGACTGGCTGGATCTCCTTGCAGTCCAAGGGACTCTCAAGAGTCTTCTCCAACATCACAGTTCAAAAGCATCAATTTTTCGGTGCTCAGCTTTCTTCACAGTCCAACTCTCACATCCATACAAGACTACTGGAAAAACCATAGCCTTGACCAGACAGACCTTTGTTGGCAAAGTCTCTGCTTTTTAATATGCTATCTAGGTTGGTCATAACTTTCCTTCCAAGGAGTAAGCATCTTTTAATTTCATGGCTACAGTCACCATCTGCAGTGATTTCGGAGCCCAAAAAAATAAAGTCAGCCACTGTTTCCACTGTCTCCCCATCTATTTACCATGAGGTGATGGGACCAGATGCCATGATCTTAGTTTTCTGAATGTTGAGCTTGAAGCCAACGTTTTCACTCTCCTCTTTCACTTTCATCAAGAGGCTTTTTAGTTCCTCTTCACTCTCTGCCATAAGGGTGGTGCCATCTGCATATCTGAGGTTATTGATATTTCTCCCGGCAATCTTGATTCCAGCTTGTGCCTCTTCCAGCCCAGCGTTTCTCATGATGTACTACTCTGCATACAAGTTAAATGAGCAGGGTGACAATATACAGCCTTGACGTATTCCTTTTCCTATTTGGAACCAGTCTGTTGGAGGGCTTGGGGGCAGGAGGAGAAGGGGACGACAGAGGATAAGATGGTTGGTTGGCATCACCGACTCGATGGGCATGAGTTTGAGTAAACTCCGGGAGTTGGTGATGGACAGGGAGGCCTGGCGTGCTGTGATTCATGGGGTCACAAAGAGTTGGACACGACTGAGCGACTGAACTGAACTGAACTGAATACAAGCCTAATACAATAAAAAAAAAAAATCAAATGCTAAAAAGTATAAAGAAGAAAGTGATAATCATCCATAACCCCAATACCCCAACAAAACACTGGGGACATTTAGACACAGTTCTATGCATACACCTTTTCATACTGCTCATGGGGTTCTCAAGGCAAGAATGCTGCAGTGGTCTGCCATTCCCTTCTCCAGTGGACCATGCTTTGTCTGGACATGACTTAGCAACTGAACAACAACTATGCATATACATACCTACTTAATTAGAATATATGTACTTTACAAAAATAGAATCATATTCCCTATAGTAATTTTTTAACCTAATATGCTTTAAAGACCTTATACAGCTATAAAATATTCCATTTCATGAAATATCCATAATTAACCAGTCATCTAAAATTAAAGATTTATTTATTTTTTCCAGTTATTTGCTGTGCTATAATGAATTCCTTTATATTCCACCTTTACATTTTGGTTTCACTATTTCTTAGAAAAAGAATTATGAATCAGATGATATGGGTACTAAAAATTATGAAAGACATTGCCAGACTGCCTCTAGAAAAGTAGAATCAATTTACCCTCCCACCAATGGTAGATGAGAGTACACATGTACCTGCAATTCACTGATTATTGTTCATCTTTGCTCATCTTCGCCAATTTGATAATAATTCTCACTGTTTTAATTGCATTTCATCACTTCCTTACTAGTCAAATAATCATTTTATGTCTTTACAGAGCATTGGCATTGTTTTTGTGAATTACTTTTTTCTAATTTTCACTATGCTTTGTCTTTTTCTTATAGATCTGCAGCCTGCTTTTGCTATTTCTTTGTGGGAGCTCTTCACACAATAAAGAGAATACATCTTTGTCCGCGTATATGTCATAAATAATAATTACCAGTTTGTCATTTCCCTTTCAACTTTTTTGCTACTTTTTGAATAAAGTGACTTTAAATCTTTATTTAGTCAATCTATTTATTTTTAAATTCATAGGACTTGGGTCACACTTAGAAAGGCCTTACTTATTTCAATATCTTAAAAGTATTCATCTGAAATATCTAGAAGTGTTAGAATTTGTTAATTAAATATTTAACTATCTTAAATTAATTTTGGTAATTACATAGTATAAAGGAAGAGATTTGATTTTTTTTTCTAAATTCCTAGACAAACTATTTATTGAAAAATTCATCCTTTCTACTCCCACTGAAATCCCATCTTTATCACATAATAAATCACATATATTTTTGTCTTTCTGAAGTTTCTTTTATAAAACACTGATTTACATATGTATTTCTGCAGTAATATTATACTTTTCATAATGTGACTTTGCACTGTTTTCATGTACAAAATAACATAAAACATTAAAACACAAAAATATTTCCTATTTTGTGTTATTTTATAATATCAAAGATATTGAAAAGGTCTTAGAATAAATGAGACATGATATTAGTATTAACAACAAAATACTAATACAAATATTACCTACAGTTTACACAGTATTTTCACATTACCTAATATTATGTTTACTACACTAAAAGGTAGTTATTGTTTCTTATTGAATTGTAAACAGTTAAGATCTGTTTAAAAACTTGCCTACAATCACATAGCAAGTAACTGGCAGAGCTAAAACCTCAGCATCATATTCCAGAATACTTCCATGACCCCACTAAGTTAAAAATAGAGCAATTACCCACAAAAGCCCAAAGTTCTCATTTTTTAATCAAACGCTCTTACCAAGAATATATACATACACACCTACATAAATGCATATATGTCTACATACATAAATATAAACACAATATGCCTTTATTTGAATGAAGAAAAACTTTAAATCCAATCTGACACTCCTGAAAGCTGAAATAATTCCACCAATATTACAGACCTTAACTACATAACACAATAAAAATGAAAGAGAAAAACTAAAAATCTGGATTATATTTCCTAAGAGACAGTCAACTTTGGTCTCCCAAATATAGGTAGAAATTGAAAACATTTTGTATTTAAACAAGAATATTTGCTTAATTACTAACCCCAAATAGATGAGTTTTGGATACACCACAAAACAGGTCCCACTATGAGACCCCTAGAAAGAACCAAGAAGCAGGAGACTGCAGCTGTGTGCATTAAAAGTCCAGGTTAGACCCAGGATTTGTTGGGGAGAAAAAAAATCACCATTTTCTCATGTAAGAGTATACAAGGTAGAAAGTTTATAAATTTCTCTAGGTTGATGTCCTGAGACATCAACCATCACAGGTCCTGTTGTGTAGCTCAGCGAGGAGAAAAAAAATTATTTCAAAGAATAGCAGAAGGAATGTTAACAATACATTTCCCAAATTTAAGGGGTACTGTTGTGCTAGCCAGGACTCCTAATTCACACTAGATTATTGCAATAATATACAGTAAATATTGACTTCCAAAGCCTTTAATGGTTTATACACATATTGTATATATTGTATCAATAAATTGTATGAGAAGTATTAATCATCTGTTCATGCTGTCAAAAGGACAACGTGATTTAAAAAAAAAAAAAAAAAGAGTTCAAATGAAGCAATTATATTCCCCACTCTGAAAACATTTTACAGGTAGCAAACAGTTGTACTATATAGTATGCAGTAAAATCTGGATTAAGGGCTGAAGAGAATCATTTTTTTTAAAAATTCATTTCAGTGGAGGAAAGAGATGAGGTGGAGAAAGAGAAAGTGCTTTCAGAAGAGATACGGCATGATGGGATTTCTTTGATTGGAGGTCAGGGACTGGCTGGAAAGGAGGCTGAGCCCGCAGAGAAAACAGAAGCCAGAGATCTGCCACAGAGTACTCTCCTGTGACCCAAGGTATCTGCGTGACATGCTGCATGAAACACAAAAGAAGCCAGCACCTCGTCTGAAGTGACGGATGCATCCCATACTTATCCCTAGGTAGCTTGATGGCATCTCTTTCCAGGCACAATGAATCAATAGCAGACACGACCTTTCCACAAAGTAGCTTTGATACCTTAAAGAGAAGTATGTTCTCAAGTACCAGACCCAAAGACGAAATATGTATACCTATCCCTAGTTAGAGGTAAGCAAAAAAGAAGTTTTGACTTTCAACAACAGAAAATATAAGTATATAAAAGTAAGACTGGGGTCGTATCCTAAAGAGCAATGAATTATTATGCAGAGAAGACTGTGTGAGATTCATTTTAATTTCTCCCTATAACATTCAAAGGAATTCAAATACTGAAAGGATATCTCAAAAACATGAAACAGTTTGCAAGTCACACATTTAAAATAATAGAGGCAAACAAAAGGAATGTCTTCTTTTCTAATATATCACCAAATAAGAAAATATCTAGAGGTTTCATTTATTTTCCAAAATTAAAGATTTTCCCAAATCTTTTTGATGAGAGCACAAACAACTTCAAACAGTAAGACTGATCCTCTGCTCTTTGAAAATTTATAATGAATAAAAGCATTACTTGTTTTTGAAGTTAACTGGAAATTGAGATTAATGGTTCCAGTAAACACAAATATATTTTGTATATATTCTCATATGTATGTTTTGTATAAACACATACAGGGGCCTGTAACTATAAAGTACTTTAATTATTTTTTTATATTATCAGGAAGTTATGTTAACCCAGAAACTAATTCCTGAACAAATAGATAATTCTATCTACTGGCTCTCTCATGGTATCATATTAAAAACGTTTTTTCCTCATCCCAAATATTCTTCAGCATGATAGTAGTGTTCTACCACAGTGATGATTGAGGAACTGTTTTTCCTGTATAGAAATTTCTCTATAAAGATTAACAAGACCAAAAGTATTCCTGCATTTAAAGCTAGAAGTATGAATATTAAACTGATACCTACAATTAAAAGATGAACTAAACACATCAGTCAAGAAAATCTTTCTTATTAGTGAATTGCTGAATATATTAAATATATAAGAAATAAATCAGAGATAAACTTTTAAACATACATTTTTCTTGTTTACATGATGAAAGCTTAGGCTTGCTGTTCAAGTTATTTATTCCAATTATATTGAGTTGTGAGATAGACTTGTGATTGTAGCGCCCTCTGCTGGGCTTTCCTGTCACAAACTCAATCTAATGTCACTGGGCCTGCATGAGTAGCTCAGTGGTGTCCAACTCTGTGACACCGTGGATTGTAGCCCACCAGACTGTTCTGTCTGTGGAATGTTCCAGGCAGGAATACTGGAGTCGGATGCCATTTCCTACCAGGGGATCCTCCCAATCCAGGGACTGAATCCGTGTCTCCTGTGTCTCCTGCATTGGCAGGCAGATTCTTTAGCTCTGAGTCACCTGGGAAGCCCCTAATGTCACTACTACAGTACAATCAAATATTTGCGACTTCAAGTGAAAAACCACTTTTTCAAAACTTGATCACTTTAAGCCTTGACAAGAATTATATGAAAGTTATAATCAAGACTTACTTTAACAGGACTTTACCAATTTTACATTAAGTTGAAGTATCATTATAGATTTTTCTTAAAGAGTAATATAAACACTACAAAACATGCTTTAATAAGTTTTATTTTTATCACCTCTTCTATTACTCAGAAGTTACTGAATTATTACTTAGGCAATACATTCAGGTTTTTTTTTTTTACATTCAGGTTTTTAAGACCATATTTATGACAAAACATTTTAGTAGATTACTATTTGTGTAATTTGATCTATTTTTCCCACCTTGTTCAATCAAAATACTTTACTTTTACAACATCAAGATAATCCTTGATAATACTATCTTCATTATTAGAAAAAAAACTGCAAAGCTTTAGAGGTACTCATCACTGTAATAACAGATTCATTTACTGAGTATCAACTATGAGGGATGTAGTATGTTATACACTTCAATACATTAGATATCCAGTTCTAAGAGATGAAAAAACCTAACTGCTCGAGATTAATTTCAGAACCAAGAAACTAGTGGTTCTAATTCCAAAGATTCAAGTCTTTCTACCAAACAATGTGCAGCAGTGGGGGAAAAAAAAAAAGCTTAACCATACAAAGCTCCATTTGTCAATGCAACAACAACTTGAGGAGGAGGGTAGGTGCAGACAAGTTGATGGGAAAAAATGTTTGAGAAGTATTTATATATCATTCATAAACAAAACAATAGCTTAGACCTTAAGGAAAAAAATTTTTTTTACATAATGCTGCCAGCTAGTGGCCCTATTTCATACTGAACCACTGGGAACAATACTTGATTTTCACATTACCAAACCAAAAATCCATATTCAGGACTTCCTGGCAGCCCAGTGGTTAAGACTCTGCACTTCTGCTGCAGAGATGAGGGTTCCACCCCTGCTTGGGGAACTAAGATCCTGCATGTCATGTGGCATGGCCAAAAAACAAAAAAATTTTTTTAATTCACATATAGCATTTTAGGACTTTGTTCCTAAATTACACATGCATAAGCCTGACCTGCTTCCCTGGTGGCTCAGATGGTAAAGAATCCGCCTGTAATGCTAGAGACCTGGGTTTGATCCCTGGGTTGGGAAGATCCCCTGGAGTAGGGCATGGCAACCCACTCCAGTATTCTTGCCTGAAGAATTCCCATAGACAGAGGAGTCTGACAAGCTACAGTCCATAGAATCATAAAGAGTCGGACATAACTGAGCAACTAAGCACAGCAAAGCCTGACTTAATGATATTTTACATTATCAAAGAACTAAAGGAGAACGTCTCAACCACCATTAGCATTAGTAATAATTAGCATTAGTAATAATACTGGGAAAGAATTTAGCCAGCATCAGCATATAAAAACTAAAAGGTATGCCTATCACTGTCCACAAAAAATAAAATTACATTATTTTAAATATTTTAGGATAATTTTAGGATATTTAGATTTCTTAGTGACAAAATACATAAATACTTTTCTCAGCAATCAAAAGCTTGCTATAATGTGGGCATAAGAACAAGATTATTGCCTGAGTATTGCTGGACATTATTCTTTGCTGGTCTAAAATGAGTACTTCTTGCTCCGTATGTTATTTTAGTTCAGACAATAAATGATTACAGTTATAAATTTTCTTTTGAAAAGAAAAGCACTAGAATATAATTTTTACATTTAAAATGGTCATATTTCATTGATAATCCACTATCTTAAGGAAAATAGCCTATGCAGCACACAGAAAGAAGTACACAGCTTCTATCATGGTATATTGTTCAACACCATGATATAAAGATATTCTTGTTTGACTTCTATCATTGTATGACATTATGATGAAATGATTTACTCAGTGGAGAAATCCATCATGATGTAATTAAAGACTAAGATCAAAAGATAATATATTCTATAGTATTATAATAAAGAATAAAACAAAAATATTCTATTAAAGTATATTAGCAGCAAGGAAAAATGTTCTGGGTTTATTCTCCAGTGAAAGAATAAGCAAGAAGTGGAAATGCACACACCTGAAACACAGCAAAAAAGGGAGAGACAGCCCCTATGTTGGACTGATTAACTGAAAAGGTCAAAATGGAAACAAGAAACAAAAGGGATAGTACTAGAGAATCCAGTGTTCCTTCTGCCCTATTTAGTTCAATCAAAATAGTTTATTTTACTACATCAGAATAATCCTTAATAATATTATCTTCATTGTTAGGAAAAAAAAGCTTTAGAGGTACGCATCACAGGTAATAATAAAAAAATTCATTTACTGATATCAACTATGAGGGATGTAGTACATTACACACTTTATATACTTTATATTCAGTTCTGAGAGATGAAAAAGAATAAGGCCATGGAGACAATATAAATTGCTCAAGATTAATTTCAGAACCAAGATTCAAATGCAGGTGGGTCTTACACATACACACAAAAATTCCAAGTATAAAATTAACTGCCTTATCCCACTTAGTAGGTGCATCTTATGAGGCTTATTAATGCAGCTAAAAACAGCAGGAGTTTCTATGATACACACACAGACATACGCTAGTCAATAAACACTGAAAAAAAAAGATTAAAAATTGACTTTTAAAACACTAAAATTATTTCTATAAGTATATAACTTACAGACATTTCCTGTATTGTCAAAGCTGGTAAGAACATCTTCAACATTCAAAGATCCACTATTATGCCTAGAAAGGAATAAAGCATGTTCTTTAATCTCTGACACATTAACATTTATTAATTATTTAAAGCTGACACTATGTATTGTGATACACTGAATAGTAACAAACCTTTCCATGTTGTGCTTTTACAGTATTTCTGCCCACTAGCTGCTGCTGCTGCTGCTAAGTCGCTTCAGTCGTGTCCGACTCTGTATGACCCCGTAGATGGCAGCCCACCAGGCTCGCCCGTCCCTGGGATTCTCCAGGCAAGAACATTGGAGTGGGGTGCCACTTCCTTCTCCAATGCATGAAAGTGAAAAGTGAAAGTGAAGTCGCTCAGTCGTGTCCGACTCTCCGCAACCCCATGGACCGCAGCCTACCAGGCTCCTCTGTCCATGGGATTTTCCAGGCAAGAGTACTGGAGTGGGGTGCCATTGCCTTCTCCAGCTGCCCACTAGAGGGAGAAGGAAAAGGACAGACTAGTCTTTGGGATATTTAATGCAATAACATTTCTTGATGATTAATCTACATTTTAAAGTACTAATAAGTATTTTATTATTTTAATTATAAGTGTGAGATAAATTATTTACCTTTTTAGAGACAACAAAACTCTACACTTCAAGAATCTAAAACCAAAAAAAGTAATCAACCTCCATAACCACACTCCACAACACATAATTTCCTCTTTAATGGCCCAACAAATTCAGAACTTCAGTCACAAAGAACTAACCAACTTTCAAGTCTGCACATTCCATTTATAGGGAGTTCTAAGTGCCAGGGGGCAAATGTTTTGTATCTTGCCCACTGATCTTAATTCTGTTCCTTTTCATCTCCCTTCACCTGATGGCCCTTTAAATATTTGATAACTGCTATTTTACTAATAGTTATAAAAGATACTATTTTTCATAAACAAATGAACCCAACTGTCAATAGATCATAGAGTCTGAGTTACTTTTCCAGTGGTGATTTTTAAAAGTTGTTGCTAATATATCTACAATCTTCTACATGCTCCCCTATATAACTTACAGCTGAAGTTCTTTAGGATATCGTAATAGTTCACAATAAGCATTAATAATTCATAATAAAATTTACTTTATCAACACTACTTTGTCACTAAAACTTATCATGAATGATGCACACTGTTATGGACTGAACTGTGCCCCCTCCCAAATTCATATGCTGAAGCCCTAAACGCCCCATCCCTCAGAAGGTGACTGAAGTTGGAGACTGGGCCTTCAAAGAGGTAATCAGGTTAAAATTGGGTCATTCAGTTCAGTTCAGTTCAGTCGCTCTGTCGTGTCTGAGTCTTTGCGACCCCATTAGGGTGGGCCCTAATGCAAAACGACTTTTGTGCTTACACAAAAAGGAGATTAGCACACACAGAGACAAGAAGGCTTGTGCACAGAGGGACAGCCACATGAGGAGGCAGCAGAGCGCAGCCACATGCAAGCCAAGGAGGCCCTGGATGAAACCAAACCTGCAACACCTAGATCTGAGGCTCCTAGGCTCCAGATGTGAGCAGACAACCCTGCTGTTAAAGCCATCCAAACTGCAGTCTTTTGTTCTGGGAGCCCTAGAGAGATACAGTAAGATAACAGATACAGAAAGAAAATACATGTCAACTGCAATACCCTTCTCAGAAGAACTTTTTATTTCTATCGCAGAGACCTAGTTCTTTCAAAGAGTGACCAAGGGAGAATGCAGAAAGAGTTACCTGCAATTACTATTGGCCTCAACAGCATCATAACCTAAGGCAATGAAGCTATCAACCACAAACCCAACTTTCATCATTGGTACAGATTCTGTATCTTCTCTGTGGATGCAAGATTCTAGAAGAGGTTATTTACGCTAACATGGAAAAAATCCATAGCACACATGTCAGAAGAGAAAAAAGAACAAAGCATTTAACATCTAAAACACAAGATGAAGCTATTAAAATGACCAGCAATACAGCATAGAGCTCAATTTTTTTTTTTCCTGAAGATAAAAGCAATATATAGCTTCCTCAAGGAAAAACTTCCCATAATCCTATCATGCAGAGATAACCACAGTTAATAGTTTGGTATATAGCCTTCAAATTTTAAGCTATGTTCACAGACCTGTCATTAAATAGCAGAGCACATTGTCCATACTGTTTTGCAATTTGTACTTTTTTCATTTAACATATTATAAAGTTCCTCACATTATTAAATATTCTCCTGCAACATTATTTTAATGGCTGCCAAGTAGTCCAGTAAATAATTGCACCACAATTTGTTGAACCAACACCTTCTGTTGGATTTTTAGATTATGCCCATTATTGTGCTTTATGCATATTACTTCAACAAACATCCTTGTAGAATTAGGATTGAGATCTTTTCTGATTATTTCCTTAGGATAAATACCTAAAAGAGCAATTGCTTTATGGTGTAGTTTTAATAAAGAGATTCTCTCGTGCACTTTCTCTCTCTCTCTCTCTATCAGAATGAAATAGACATTTGAGAAGAAATCTGAGACGAGTAAAAAAAAAAAAGGTACATATATTTTGCAACAAGTTAAATATTTCTAAACAGCAGAAACTGGGATAATTAAGGTAAAGGGCATGTTTAAAAGTTAAAGGCAGTATTCAAAACAGAAAGTGACACAAAACTCATCTACTTGAAAGCCAAGAACAGAAAGCCAAGAATCCTTATTTGTTGAAGCCAAGAACAGAAAGTAAACCCTATGGCATTAAATCGAATCAGGGACAGGGAAACAAGAGAACTAATCTCATTCCTTTAAAAACTTACAAGAAGAAAAGCAATTATCTATGAAGTTGAGAAACCTTAAAAGGTGGCATCTCCTGAAAGAAAAAGGTCAACAATCATTGTCCTCAGTGGTATAAAGATTAGTGCTAATTGTAAGAAAACTACCATGAACACAGTGTGGTAAATATTCAGTTTGATTATTTCAAGTTCCCTTTCCTTTGCTCCAAACCCAAGGATTGTTCTTTGTTCAGAATCACCTACTTCATTCAGGCTTCCCTGGTGGCTCAGGAGTGCAGAAGCCACCTGCTAATGCAAGAGATGCAGGTTCAAGACCTGGGTCAGGAAGATGCCCAGGAAAAAGAAATGGCAACCCTGAAAAACTCCATGGACATAGAAGTCTGGCAGGCTATAGTCTATAGGATTGCAAAGAGTCAGACACGACTTAGCAATCAAACAACAATAATATCTACTTTATTCAAGTGTCAACGATATAAGATCTTGTCTACCCTTAATCTTTCAACTGTTTACCTAAGCAGGTACACATTTTTGCTTGGATAATGGGTTGGACAGTAATACCTACTGTATTGGAACTTCTCAACTTCTCAAGAAGAAAGGGAACTTCTCAAACTTCAATCTTTCCGTTACACTGATAATTAATGTTATATATCAATGACGACTTTTTGCTAACATAGCCAAGATACAAAAAGTTCACTCCATGGTTCTCCTAAATTCCAAAGCTTTAACTTGTTTCCTAGGTCTTTAACCACAAAAAAGAAATGATAATTATGTGACATGACAGGGGTGTTAGCTAATAGTATGGTGCTAATCATTTTGCAATACATAAGTGATTGAAGTCAACACAGTATATATCTTAAATTTACACAATGGTATATGTCAATTATATCTCAATAAAGCTGAAAGAAAATATACCAGTACTCAATTTCTTCCTCCAAAAGTCAACCAACATTTTTTATAAGCACCTAAAGCTATGCTAGAACTAAGGACCTTTGATTTTTCCCAGGAATGGCCCATGGAGTAAGAAATAAGGAGCAAGTCACTGGGGCAAACATTTATTTGAAGAGGAAAAAAAAGAAAAGCTACCAGAGAAAAATTTGAAGCCTACCTCGTGGCTCAGATGGTAAAGAACCATCTGCAATGTAGAAGACGTGGGTTCAATCCCTGATTTGGGAAGATCTCCTGGAGAAGGGAATGGCAACTCACTCCAGGACTCTTTCCTGTAGAATTCCATGGACAGAGGAGCCTGGCGGGCTACAGTCTATGGGGTTGCAAAGGGTCAGACATGACTGAACAACTTTCACTCATAAAGGTACAAGAGATTGAAACTAGAGGTTAAAAGTAAATGAGGGCTAAGTATGGCACCACAAAGCACAAACAATAAATGAAAAAAAAAAAAAACAGATACACTGAACTTGAACAAAACTGAAAACTTTTATACACCAAAGGATACTATCAAGAAAGTGAAAAGATAAACCACAAGATGAGACAAATTATTTGCAAATCACACATGTGATATGGTTCAAGTATCCAGGATATATAAAGAACTCTCACAATTCAACAACAGAGAAAAACAACCCTAATAAAAGTGGGCAAAGGACTTGAAGAGACATTTCTGAAAATAAGATATACAAATGGCCGATGTGCATATGAAAAAACGTAAAACAGTCACTGGGGGACTACAAATCAAAACAACAGTAAGATATCACTTCACACTAACATGGTAATAACAAAAATAATAATAATATAGGGAAAATCATAGGAGCTTGCATGCGTGGGGAGAAACTAGAACTCTCTTATATTCCTAGTAGGTAAAATGGCACAGTCACTGCAGAAAACAATTTGGCCATTCTTCAAAAAGTTAAATAAAGAGTCACTATATGACCCAGTAACCTTGTCCCTCAGGACACACCTATGAGATTTATAAAATTATAGATTCACATAAAAACTTGTACATGAATGTTCATAGTAGCATTATTTTCTCTACTTTTTAAAAAAATTGTAAAAAAAAAAAATGTATTTCTGGCTATGCTGGGTCTTCATTGCTGCACGTAAGCTTTCTCTAGTTGTGGCGAGCAAGGGTTACTTTAGTTGTGGTGGGCGGTCTCATTGTGGTGGCTTCTGTTGTTACAGAGCATGGGATGTGGGCATGCGGGCTCCAGGACTGGGTATGCGGGTTCAGGAGTTTGGCTCACAGGCTGAGCCTGGGCTCGTTAGTTACGGTGCATGGGCTTAGCTGCTCTCAATCATGTGGGCTCTCAGCTCCCTGACTAAACCTGAGCTCCCTGCACTGGCAGGCAGATTCTTAACCACTGGATCACCAAGTCAGTCTCTCAGTAGCATTATTCATAATAGCCAAAAAGTAGAAATTACCCAAATGTTCATCAACTGATGAATGGATAGACAAAATATGTTAGTATCCATATACTGGAATATTATTCAGCCATAATAAAGGAATGGAGTATTGATACATGCTATAACATAAATTAATCAAAACACATTATGTTAAGTGAAAGAAGCCAAACATAAAAGGGCATATATCATATGATTCTACTTAAATAAAGTGTCCAGAATAGGCAAATCTATACAGATAGAAAGTTGATAAGTGGTTGCCAGGAGGAAGAGGAAGGAGTAAGATGGAGAGTTACTAGTAAAGGGAATGGGGCTTCATTTCATGGTGATGAAAAACGTTTGAAATTTGAGAGTGGTGATGGTTCCACAACATTGTAAATGTACTAAAAACCACTAATTGCACAATTCAAAGTGGTTAAAATGATTACTTTTTACCTTGATTACAAAAAAAAGCGGTCCCCCAAAATTAGAAAAAGTAAGCCAGAGAGTGGAATGGGTCCTCAAAGGCTGCATAATAACAAAGATTTTCAGAAGGACAAGGTTTAAAAAACATGATTCTAGATGCAACTGACTTTGGAGCTCTTTCAAAAATAAATGGCTAAAGCCTTATTTTTTCAGTCTTACATCTACTAGTTAGAGGAAACTAGATTTATACAGCATTTCTACATTAAAATAGGAAAATTTTAAAAATATCAAGAGAACATTTTGATTTATTGAAACTGTGAATACATGTATATGCAAGCAAACTACACAATCATGATTGGAGTTTAAAATAAACTAGAAAATTAGATTATAATGGGCCCATATCTGTGATTTAAGCTTCATGAAAACATGACTCAATGAATTATTTTCTATATACACTGCATCACATTTTGAAGGTACTATAAAGTTCCTTCTGCAGTTTGTTGTGATCCACACAGACAAAGGCTTTTGTATAGTCAATGAAGCAGAAGTAGATGTTTTTTTGGAATTCCCTTGCTTTCTTAACAAGCCAACTAACGTCGACAATTTGATCTCTGGTTCCTCTGCCTTTCCTAAACCCAGCTTGTACTCCTGGAAGTTCTTGGTTCACATACTGTTGAAGCCTAGCTTGAAGAAGGATTTTGACCATAACCTTACCAGCATGTGAAATGAGCGCAATTGTCTGATGGTTTGAACATTCTCTGGCACAATACTCTCACTTCCTTTGGGATTGGAATGAAAACTGACCTTTTCCAGCTCTGTGGCCACTGCTAAGCTTTCCAAATTTACTAAAAAAATGAGTGCAGCACTTTTACCAGGATCATCTTTTAGGATTTGCTGAAGCTGAAGCACCAGTATCTTGGTCACCTGATTCAAAGAGCCGACTCATTGGAAAAGATCCCGATACTGGGAAAGACTGAAGGCAAAAGAGGAAGGGGGTGGCAGGGGAAGAGGTGGTTAGCTAGCATCACCAACTCATAGGACATGAATCTGAGCAAACTCCAGGAGATAGTGAAGGACAGGGAAGCCTGGCGTGCTGCAGGCCACAGGGCTGCAAAGAGTCAGACATGACTTAGCTACTGAACACAACACACACATAAAGTTCCTTCTAAAATACAAAATAAAATACAAGAGAATAAAAGCTGTTTTAATAGTCACCCCTGATGTTAATACTACTAACATTAAAACTGTACTTTTTAAATATAAATTTAGTATCCACATTTGCCTCAGTTGCCAATCTTGCCAAGTTTTAAAGGAGTACCTATGACACCCAATTACTGGCTGTGTGACCTCAGTCATCTTATTTATATTCTCATCTGTAAAATGAAGATAAAATCAGCATTTGCCCATAAGATGCTGTGAATTAAATAAACTAGTACATGTAAACCACTCACAAAAGTGCTTGTCACGTGGCCCGGCACTCAACTGTCAGCCATTATTAATGTTGCTATGATTATATATTTTTATTCTAAGATCATAATTCAGCTCTAGAATTCTATATGTTTACTGATGTGGAGAGATACCAGCTAGTTTGAAAAAAAAGAGAAAAAACCCTGGCAGCCATTGTGCCAAAATTCTAGCTCAGCCACCTGTCTTCTTTCTATAAAGAATCTTTCTATAGGATTTAGTGTAATATTAACATAGAAATATTTATTCTTTCAAAAACGGTTATATCACAAAGAGCCACACTGCTAGAGAAGAGTCTTGCTTCTATATCAAGGTCATCTCCACCAAGTGTTCTCCAAGTAGAGAACAATGTCTTATTTTGAAAGCTCCTAAGAACAGAAGAGTTCACACTTTCTCTGGCTAAGTCTTACCAGGGCCTTGAAGATGTCAGGAAGTTATTCTTGGCACAGTTTACACTTATTGCCTCTTATCACAGTGGAGGCAGAAGATAAGTTTTAGAAGTTTATACCTTACTGTTTCTCCTTCTCTTTAATATCCTTATAGACTCTATCTTCCAACTGTTTAATTATCTTCATTCCTGCTTCACAGAGTTATTGGAAGGAGAACATGAATTAAAATACATCAAAGCACTGGGTGCTATACCTGGCACACAGTAAGTATTTAATACACTTTTCTTTCCTTCCTAATCAAGGACTAAACTAATTGCCTCAATCACAAATGCCAGGCAATTGAGGTGTTCTAATTAGAATTTCACAATAGATGTACACAAACCCCAAAGTTTTTATCCCTATTTAGAGTTTTCAGTAAAGCAGTATTATGGAATCAGATCCTAACTGTACTTCCCTGCCCACCCTAATCAATTTTTATCCAAATCCTAAATATTCAGCTGTTACGGTATCTTTCAAAGCTTAGATATCTTAAACTAAAATAGTTCAAGAAACATATACTATAAATAGACATCCTTTGTGAAAACACTTTTCTTAAAATTATTCCTAATTCACCTAAACTGTATTCAGACATATTTCCACTTAAAATGCTTTTTGATTTTTCTACAATTACTGTAAATGTGCTTCTCCCTTCCTTTCAAAATGTGTAATCTTGTCAAGAAAAAGGCAGATTTTATAAAAATCAAACACCTGAAGTAATGTTGCAACATGCTAGACTATAACTGTGAGAGAAAAATTAATTCTGTAAAAATGGTATCTTATAACCTCAGTTTGCAACTCTCTTAACTCTTTTCTAATGATTTTTAAAACCAGAACAGTCTGTATGCTTTTCACACTATCACTGTTTTCTGCTGAATTTTCTCCTCCTATTTTTAAGATTCTTCTGAAAGTGACAAAACATGAATAGGAAAAATACCAAAGCTTGATTTTTCAAATAACTACTACTTGAAGAGTAGTTTGGAAAAAGTCTGTTTTCACTTACAGCCTCAAGAAGAACTTGGCTTTTTTTCATATCAAATGTTATGAGAGAATGGTTAAAAGAACTCTTTGATTTGAATTTTATCTTCAAATGCCAATACATTCCTTGGAATGTTTTTTTCTTTAGTTCTGAGAACATAGCAAGACCCAGTTAAAGCAGCATTTCCAAACACAAAGTTATAAAACCTAAATTCTGATAAAGACTGCTCGCAAATTCAATAGAATGAACAATTCGATTCTTAGTAGATTGTTTTCCTTTTACAAGAGAAAAATGCTTAAAAAAAGTCTTAACTGGAGTGATGTTTACCTTAAGAAAACACTGTATTCAGGATAGAAGATGCTTGTATATTGGACCCAGGCACCAGCTTCCTCTTCAGTTTCCAGTTTTTTGACTTCTGTTACTGAAAACAGATTAAATGATTCAAATCTTCTTACAGATATATGTCGTAGACAGTCATCCAGGTGTTTTTGTTTCAGAACCTTTGAAATAAAACCAAGTATTGTGGTCACAAATATTATATAAATACAACATTTAACATTTAAGAGGTAAGGGGACTTTCATTTTTGATAATGGCAGATAATTCAGACCACTGTCTTACTGAAAACAACTAGAAAAGATGCACAAAACATTTTAAAACGCTACTCAAAGGCATCGGAGCACAAGGGCAACACTGAAGATCTACCAGTCTAATGTCTAACAAGGTAAATCTAGTGAGAAGAGTCTGGCTTTTGTAACCACTCTTCTTGTGAGACATTCAATCCCGAAAGAAAGGTCTGAGAAGACAAGCAGCACCTTCAACAGTTTGTAGAATTAGGGGGTAAAAGTTGAATTTCAAAGCATACTACCTAGTCAGGAGCAGGTATGTTATTCTGAGCATGTGTGTGCGTGTGTGCACGTGTGTATACCTAGACAGGAGCAATATGTTATTCTGAGCCGGGGTGTGTGTGTTTGTGTGTTTTAACATCAAATAAGTAATTTGTTGGTGTCGTTGAAAACTGGGTTCTTAAGTAAGAGAGAAAGGCAATACAGCTGTTAAGACTAATGAGGTTAAGCAAAAACACTGTAGCTCTGAATCTGAATGAAGTATAATATAAATTAGTGATGTATTTTATTTTTTAAAACTATACATGTATTACCTACATCTGACCACTGAAAGAGACTTCCCTGGCAGCTCAGACAGTAAAGTGGTAAAGCCTACAATGCGGGAGACCTGGGTTCAATCCCTGGGTTGGGAAGATCTCCTGGAGATGGAAATGGCAACCCACTGGACCAAACTAGCAGCAATGAAATCACTTAATGCACATACTGCTGTCTCTAAATGACAATTTTTATTAAAACAAAGTAAGGGGAATTCCCTAGTGGTCCAGTGGCTGGGACTCCCAGCTTTCACTGTCAAGGGCATGAGTTTTAATAGTATCTGGTTAAGGAACCAAGATGCTTCCCTGGTGGTTCAAATGGTAAAGAATCTGCCTGCAATGCAGGAGACCTGGGTTCGATCCCTGCGTTGGGAAGATCCACTGGAGGAGAGCATGGCAACCCACTCCAGCATTCTTTCTTGCCTGGAGAATTCCCATGGACAGAGGAGCCTAGCGGGCTATAGTCCATGGGGTTGCAGAGTCAGACACGACTGAGCGACTAAACATACAAGGAGCTAAGATAAGGCAGGCAAGCTGAGGAAGAATGGCAGGAATTCTACAAGATGAGCCTGGAACGTCAGGCACACAAGAAAACAAGAGAGCCTTACAGAATTAGAGTTATATCAAAAGGATTCAAGAGACAATAGGAAAAGGGCTCAGTGGCCAAAGATGGGATACTGTGGATATTAACACAGATAATAAATGTAACTAAACTGAAACACATTAGTTCATAATGGTAGTTCTTAAATGCCTCACTGCTGACCACTGAAGAATGCAAAAAACCAACTTATTTTGAAAACTAGTAATTGAAGAGAAAGAATCAAGTATTTATCTGTTTTTCCTATATAAACTGTAACTGAGAGTATCCAAATGGAAGAGGGGAAGTTTCTCTTTAAATGAATAGCCCAAGTAATAAATGAAGAAAGAACAACAGAACATCACCATTTTCAACTCCCTCATGAATTCATGAACCAAGGTAATCATCATTAGGAAATGACCACACGCCCTGTGATTACTGAGGAAATTTCACACCACCATTATCTTGACCAACTAAACAAAACAAAAAATATCAAATCTGAGTTTCATCAAATCTCTAATGGGAAGTAGGAAATACAGGGGTAGAGGAACACACTGATCAAGAGCAATTAGCAAAATTCAAATTATGGGAAACTCTACACAACACCCAGTTTCTTCTAAAATAAACAGCAAGGGCTGGAAAAGAGACATGCCAAGGGAATATTTATTAATAGATTAAAAAGACTTAAACATATCAACAAGAACAATATTTGGAACTTAATTTGGATCCCATTTTCAAAAAAATTAAACTGTAAAAAAAATTAGGAGACAATGGAGAAAATTTGAAAACTGACCAGATCATCAAGGAATTATTCTGCATAGGATTTGGCATTGTAATTATTTTTTAATGTTATCTTGTATAGGTACATACTGAAGTAGTTATAGAAAAATGTTATCTGAGATTATCTGTTACCTCAGTTGTTATCTGAGAATGGTATCTCAGTTATCTGAAGATTCACTTCAAAATAATCTGGTGAGAGCTGCATAATGAGAGATTAGAAATGAACCGAAGTAGTCCAGAGTTAAAAATAGTTGAAGCATATGGAAGCCTTCCTCAGTAATCAATGCAAAGAAACAGAAGAAAACAATAGAATGGGAAAGACTAGAGATCTCTTCAAGAAAATAAGAGATACCAAGGGAACATCTCATGCAAAGATGGGCTCAATAAAGGACAGAAATGGTATAGACCTAATAGAAACAAAAGATGCCACTTAAGAAGAAGTGGCAAGAATACACAGAAGAATTGTACAATAAAGATCTTCATGACCCAGATAATCACAATGGTGTGATCACTCACCTAGAGCCAGACATCCTGGAATGCGAAGTCAAATGGGCCTTAGAAAGCATCACTACAAAGAAAGCTAGTGGAGATGATGGAATTCCAGTTGAGCTATTTCAAATCCTAAAAGATGATGCTGTGAAAGGGCTGCACTCAATATGCCAGCAAATTTGGAAACCTCAGCAGTGGCCACAGGACTGGAAAAGGTCAATTTTCATTCTAATCCCAAAGAAAGGCAATGCCAAAGAATGCTCAAACTACCGCACAATTGCACTCATCTCACACGCTAGTAAAGTAATGCTCAAAATTCTCCAAGCCAGGCTTCAATAGTACATGAACTGTGAACTTCCAGATGTTCAAGCTGGATTTAGAAAAGGCAGAGGAACCAGAGATCAAATTGCCAACATCCGATGGGTCACTGAAAATGCAAGAGAGTTCCAAAAAAACATCTACTTCTGCTTTAGACTATGTCAAAGCCCTTGACTGTGTGGATCACAACAAACTGTGGAAAATTCTTAAAGAGATAGAAATACCAGACCACCTGACCTGCCTCCTAAGAAATATGTATGCAGGTCAAGAAGCAACAGTTAGAACTGGACATGGAACAACAGACTGGTTCCAAACTGGGAAAGGAGTACATCAAGGCTGTATATTGTCACCTTGATTATTTAACTTATATGCAGAGTACATGAGGCAAAATGCCAGGCTGGATGAAGCACAAGCTGGAATCGAGATTTCTGGGAGAAATACCAATAACCTCAGATATGCAGATGACACCACCCTTATGGCAGAAAGTGAAGAAGAACTAAAGAGCCTCTTGATGAAAGTGAAAGAGGAGAGTGAAAAAGTTGGCTTAAAACTCAACATTCGAAAAACTAAGATCATGGCATCCGGTGCCATCCCTTCATGGCAAATAGATGGGGAGACAGGGGAAACAGTAGCTGACTTTTTTTTTTTTTTGCTCCAAAATCACTGCAGATGGTGACTGCAGCCATGAAATGACAAGACACTTGCTCCTTGGAAAAAAAGTTATGACCAACCTAGACAGCATACTAAAATGCAGAGACATTACTTCACCAACAAAGGTCCACCTAGTCAAAGCTATGGTTTTTCCAGTAGTCATATATGGACATAACAGTTGGACTATAAAGAAAGCTGAGCACCGAAGAATTGATGCTTTTGAACTGTGGTGTTGGAGAAGACCCTTGAGAGTCCCTTGGACTGCAAGGAGATCCAACCAGTCCATTATAAAGGAGATCAGTCCTGAATACTCATTGGAAGGACTGATGCTGAACCTGAAACTCCAATACTTTGGGCACCTGATGTGAAGAACTGACGCATTTGAAAAGACCCTGATGCTGGGAAAGATTGAAGGAGGGAGGAGACTGGGATAACAGAGGATGAGATGGTTGGATGGCATCACCGACTCAATGGACATGAGTTTCAGTAAACTCTGGGAGTTGGTGATGGACAGGGAGGCCTGGCGAGCTGCGGTCCATGGGGTCACAAAGAGTCAGACACGACTGAGATTGAACTGAACTGTTAGATACCTGAATGGCTCTTAAAGTACTATTTCCAATTTTGCATATATCTGACATTTCCTGTAAAGTGTTTTTAATATATAAAGCACTCTAATAGCCATAAACAAATTAAATATAACTGAAAAGATATCTAAAATTAAATATACTTGAAAGTTAAGCAACAGACTTCTAAATAATCTATGAATCAAAAAACACACAATGGAAATTAGAAAGCATTTTGAACTGAATAATAAAAATGCATTTCAAAACATGAAATGCAGCTAAATCCATACTTAGAGGGAAATGTATGGAAAAGCTAAAAATCAGTAAACTAAGTATCCATTGCAAAAACTAGAAAAAGAACAAATTAATTCCTGAAAAGAGTAAAAGTTAATAAAGCAGAAAACAAACAAAGCAGGGGGGATAAACAACATCAAGGGATGGTTCTCTGAAGAGATTAATAAAACTGATAAACCCCTGATGAAGCTATTAAGGAAAAAAGAAAGAAGGTATAAATTTCAATGACATAAGGAGATCACTGTAGATCCTACAGGCATTAAAAAAACACAAAGGAATATTATAAAGACTAAGTTTGAAATTTTAGATGAAATGGACAAATTCCTAGAAAAATACAACTAACCAAAATTGACACAAGCAGAAACTGAAAGTCTAAATAGTCCTAAACTATTTTAAAAATAAAATGCATAAATAAAATACATAAATAATAACAAAAAATGCATAAATAAAAATTTTACCACAAAGAAAACTCTAAGTCCAGATTGTTCACCAGCAAATGACACCAAACATCTAAGTAAGAATTAATTTAAGTCTTGCCACACTCTTCATTAAATTCTCAAATAACCCCATGGGATAGATACCTATTATGTGACAGAGGAAACTACTGAAAAGGAATGGTAATTTGCTCAAGGTCAGAAAGCTAGTAAGAAGCAAATTCAGGCTATCTGACTACAGAGCTTGAATTTTCAACACCTCTTCTTGTGGAGAATGTGGTAGTGTGGCACCAAACATCACATTACCACTTTCTTTAAGATACCTTCCTATACTAAAGCTAGAAATCACATTTCCCAGAATCCCTAGAAGTCCGTTTCACATGTGCTTTTGGTTTAGCTAACCGGATGGAC
The DNA here is from genome assembly GCF_019320065.1 of Cervus canadensis. Taxonomy (NCBI): domain Eukaryota; kingdom Metazoa; phylum Chordata; class Mammalia; order Artiodactyla; family Cervidae; genus Cervus; species Cervus canadensis. The sequence continues at coordinate 25,820,270 of NC_057390.1, read as the reverse complement.
TAACATGAGATTTGAAAGAAAGAAAGATGGGAAGAAGAAAGATCCATTTCTGCAATGTGTGCTAGTAAGAACAGTTCTAGAGACATTTGGATCTTCAGCAGCTTTAGCAGAGGTTCCAAAGCTCACGCTCTAATTTAGTGGAGAGTGAAAGAATGAATAATGGAGCATGGGCGTGCACACACACACACCAGAGGCCGTACAAGTGTCAAACCTTTGCTGGTAGACACAGCAGGCAAGGTGTACTTCTGGAGTCTACAGTTCCAGAAACAGCTTCCTGATCACCAGAGATCACAATGTGAAGTGATCCCAGAAAGAGGCTCAAGTTCTTCATTTTGGTAGAGTCAGCATTTCTCTTGGCAGGCCAGCTTTTGTGTTGCTCTGGGACTCACTTTTTGTAGGTTCCTTTAGTTCCTCCAAAGACTTTATGAGCACTTAATTCCCTTTATAAAGCCCTTGTCTGCTTAAAATAGCTAGAGCTGTTTCTCTTATCTAAAAAGGAACCCTGACTACATAAAGGCAAACTGAGATCAGAACCAAGCAAGAAACCATACCAATACGAATAATATACCTTGAGGGAAAAAATAGGATTAAAATTTTTATATTATATAGAAGGTTGATAAGGTTGATTTTTTTAAATGGAACATCAGAAAAGTTGCCTCTCTTTGACTTGGTTGAGAGTTTCCTTTAAAAATAAAAGGATGGAGCTTCCCTGGTAGCTCAGTGGTAAAGAATCTGCCGCCAATGCAGGTGACATGGGCTAGATCCCCAAACCAGGAAGATCCCACGTGCCTCGGAGCAACTAAGCCCCGACGTCCCAACTATTGAGCTGTGTTGTAGAGCTGGAGAGCCACAACTATTGAAGCCTGTGCGCCCTAGAGCCAGTGCTCCATGACAACCGAAGCCACCACAATGAGAAACCTGCGCACTGCAGCTAGAGAGTAGCCCCTGGTCTCCCCAACTAAAGAAAAAGCCCGCAGAGCAGTGACGACCAAGCACAGCCAAAGATAAAATACATTTTTAAAAATTTTTTTATAAATAAAAGGATAAATTGTTTTAAAAGTTTTTACCAAAAATAGTCTTATTGTTATCTATCATCTATGATTATGAGGAAGAAAAACACATCACTAAACAAAGCTTACTCTCAAAAAAAAATTAAGTTATAAAATGCAAAATGTAGATATTATAAATTGTCATAGATCTTGTCCAATTAATGTCCAAAAATCAAATTCTTTTTTATACTAATTAAATTACTCTGATGTCAAGGTGATGTCATTATAAATCACTAAGGTAAAAAGTTACTAAATCAACACATGTATAAAATTGGAAGAGGCTTTTATAGTTTAGTAAATTCCATGATCTACAATATGACAAGGTAATTCTCAATGAAAGTAACAGTCAATATATTTAGAATAAATAAAAGGGAACATTTACTTACATAATCTATACACTACTCAGTAAAGGTAATCATACACAATGAAGATCAAATCAGATTACTACTGATTCAGTTATTTCAAGGTCATCAAAAATGTCTGCAGCTTTGACTTGAGAGGATAGTTAAATTTCCCATCAAGGTATAATCTTGTCAGCTACGCTTTTAGAATATTGCCTTCCAACCCCTTAAGTAAATAATTAAGTAATATTCAAATGAAATTATGAGGTGGGGTGGTGAAGGAAAATACTCAAAAGTTCAGATATAAAAGGTTATATACCTTATAAATAAAGTTTGGGGTCTGAGCTAGAATTGTGAAGTCAAACAGTACCTATAGAGAGCAGCTTCTTAAAATGGCAAAAAATGAATATAGCCACTCTTTGTCACAGAGAATTCAGAAGGAACAAGAAGGCAATGAAAACCAGGTAGACAAAGTGAAAACATTCAGTTGTTTGAAAGCTTCAAGAAAAGAAATGAATGAAAATGTTTTCAACAATAAGCAAAAATGTGATGGATATGTTAACTCATTGGAGGTGGGGGTGGGGAATCCTTTCACAATGTATACATATATCAAATCATCACATTGTATAGTTTACAATATGATTTGTCAGTTATATCTCAATAAAGCTGAAACTTTTAAATGGTGAATTTTTTTACTCTTAGAAAAATTCATATAAAAGCATCATTTTTAGGACTCAAAACTTTTTAGGAATTAAAATAAATCATAGATTTCTGGTCTTAATTTAAAAAACAAAAATGAGCCAAATAAAAATATTCAGCATTATTTTAGGAATGGGGGTTAAAGTATTTAACCTCTGGAAAATTGTTATATTTACTCTTAGGAAGACTACTGATTAATAGTCTAATAAGTTTTACAGCTCAGAGAATGCAAAAAGACACATGCTTTCACACCTGGAGCCTTCTAAACTTTTTATTTTCTTTGCTGCACAGTGAAAAGCTCATTTCTTTCAGGGACTTCCCCGGTGTTCCAGTGGTTAAGAATCCGCCTGTCAATGCTGGGGACATAGGTTTGATCTCCGGTCTGGGACAATTCCACATGCCACGCAGGAGCTAAGCCCGCCCTCTAGAGACAGCTTGCTAAACCAAAAATAAACTTTTTCAAGTCCATTTCTTTCAAAATAATTATTGGTGGAATATTTTGTTTTCAGCTTGACAAGCTACATACTTCTAACTCAAGAAAACATTCCCGTTCACCATTTTGAACCTAAAGCATATTCCTAAATATTCTTAAGGAATCCAATAAAAACCAATTATTAATCAATAACTCAGAAACATAAAAAAAGAAAATCTCCTCCAGTCACTGATGTATATGTCAATAAGGTTTGAACTGCGGGGGTCAGGGGTGAGCATTACAATTTAGATGCTTAAGGTTAAAGTATGTTCCACAGAGCACACAAAAATCCATGTCATCTGTGACTACATAGCAGTATAAAGTTCTACAATTAATTGAAATGTAAGTTTAACTTCAACAATGTGAAAAATCCTTATAAATACAATGATGTATAAAATGTCAGGAAAAAAAAGGAGGGGGGAATGAAAGAGCACGAATGACCCTGCTCAGCTGCTGCTGTAGAAAGTGATCCCTAGTGATGCCAATAAAAACCAATGAAGAGTCCACCACTCAACTCCTCACCTACATAGGGATCTAAACCACAATTCTCAGTGCAAGATCTATAGGCACAAGCATTTCTAAGACATGGTTTCTTGGTGTCTGCCATTTTCTATCAAGGAATTGGGAGGCATAAACAGGGCACAAAACACAGCAGCATCTCTTGTAACTGACTCTGAATTAGAGGACCCTCTTCGTCCCCTCTATTAAATAAATACTCAGACTGGGCCATGTGAACTCAATAGTGCCAAGGTGCTACTCCTGCCCTCCCCATTGAGTTCGCTGCCAAGTTAATTGGCCTTTTTCACAAGCTCTTTACACCAGCTGTTCTTACTATTGTCATGCATTAAACATTACAAAAACTAATGAAATAATAATTATGAGGAGTAGTAATCATTATTCCATTTTATTTTTATATTTCTTCCATAAAAGTTAAGTTGAATGTTTTGGAAAGATAAAGGTAAGTTTGCTTGAGAAGTTAAGTTGCTTAAAAGTTTACTACCAATTTCATTGTGGGAAGTCAGCTGTATACACTTAGAGAACTAATTATAATTAGGACAATTTGACACTCGGATGGTAGCTTCATTTTCATTTATCATTTTCATGACTGACCTTTTTAACCAACTTTCTCAATTAGTCAATGAGGTAGTAAGTACTTCTATTGTTTAGCATCTTGTTCTGGGAAGGATTTTGGTCACTCACATGGAACTGTTTTTCTGGTAGTCGACGGTCTTCAATTTTTTCTCAAAAAAACAGGTCTCTCTTTCCCTGACTATATTTCATCAAATCCAATACATCATTGATTATAAGATTCAATTTTTTTTTTCTTCCTTCTGATGTTACATAGAATAGGCTACCTGTTGACTGGGATGCCATCAACTAAAAGACATATCCCAATTTCAAAGATGTTATAATTAAAACTACACATCTGAGAATAGATGAAAAATGGTTTGAAAATAATCAGCTTCACTGGAAAAGAAGTTTAAATATAGAAGAGTAAAAACCCACTCAAAATTCTACCATTTAGGAAAAGCACAGCTAAACATCTATCTATGCATATACATATAGCTATGAATAAGTTTTAAATGGCTCATACTATAAATACTGTTTATATTTTGTTTTAGATTGCTCTCTTTGATACCATAAAAATCAGTTTTCTGACAAATGTACTGTGATGATCTCAGTTGGATGCCCATTTTTGCATACTTACCCAGTACATAGCTATTTTTATTTTTTAAAAATATTTGTTTCTTTATTTGGATGCAACAGGTCCTAGTTGCAGCACTTGGGATCTTCTGTCTTCACTGTGGCTTGTGGGATCTTTAGTTTCAGCATGAGCAATCTTTTTAGTTGCGGCATGCAAACTCTCAGTTGTGGCATGTGGGATCTAGTTTCCTGAACAGGGGATCAAACCCAGGTCCCCTGCATTAGGAGCAAGGAGTCTTAGCCACTGGACCACCAGGAAAGTTCCCATAAGCTGTTTTTAAATGTTAAAAATAAACAAATGTTTTAAACATTAAAAATAAATCAAATTCTTTGTTAGGAAATCATAATAGGATTAGAAAATAGACAATTTATTTCTAACCCTGGAAAATAATTTCACTTTAAAATAATCAGAAATGGAAGAGATCTTAAAGAAATCTAGTCCCACTCCCTCATTTACAAATGAGGTACAAATAGGTTGCTCATCATCATAGGTAGATCTGGGACTAAAATCAAATTGTATTACATTCTATTCTAGAAATCATCCTGTCTCTTTCTGCATTGACAGTCTCAAATGTATATTACCTACTTTAATTTACATTGTACTATAAAATATTCCATTAATCGGATTCTTCAGCCAAGTATTCAGATGTCTAGGTCCTATTATTCATTCTGTAGGTGGTTGTGAGATGTGCATAAGCATGTAAGGGTCACTGCTACTTTTTCATCTGCTCTACATCCCTTCCTCTTGGGAAATGCCCCTCCCTCACTCTATGCAATAATGGCAGGATTGTTATTTTCCTGCCACAGTGTGGGCTGATGACCCAGGTCAAAGTGCACAATTCTCCTAGAAACAGCAATTGGTTCAAACTTGGCCAATTAGAGTTGTTTGGAGGAAATGATTTGGGTGTTAGGGAAAAGGGTTATTTCTTCTGGATCACTAGCTGGGTGGATGATGAAGTAGCTATTTTTGCCATCAGGTAGTCAAACTCAACAAAGAAGAAAAATGAACAATATCCACAGCCTCTATTGATATTGATCCACAGACTTCCAGACCTCATCTGATTCAAGTGGGCACTAGATTCAACAGTCAGCAATTTATCATGTGACCTGGTATCAAATGATGAACTGTCAACCAGATTTTCTCTCCAAAAATATTAATTATAAAAGACAGAAAATATTGGACAGTTAAGGTAGAGGGCTATGAGATAGCACTGGAGCCCTAGAGGAAACAGAATTGTGAGGAGAAAAAAGGAGACACAAGCAGATGTCATGAATGAAGATGTCCCATAAGAAAGAGAAAAAGAATTCATATCTCTAGCATTGATCAGATTTCTCAGTTTTCTAGTTCTGGATGGTCACAAGATACAAATGGTCTGTTCACTTGAAACATATTTACTAAGAGCCTGCAAATGTTTAAAACACAGGGTAGATTCAGTCATTACAGAAAAGGATTCACTTTCTCCCCTGCCCTCTCCAAGGGAAAAAAAAACATATTTTCTCTGCCCCCTTGACTAAGATTCTTATTTTGACTAACAGGATATTAGTAAGTATTTAAAATATTAATATGTTTCAGTGGTTGCATTTGCTCTCTTATACCTCTGTCATCACCATGAAAACATGTTAGCCAACTGATCTCAGGATTAGAGGCGTGTGGACCAAGCATGCAGCCTAGAGCCACTCTGCTGATCGCAGCCTGTCAGTCAACTCCCAGGTGCCCCACAAACAGAATAAATGCTCACTGTTGTATGCAACAGTATGTGATGTATGTAATGGCGTTGCATGCAACAGTATGTGTACGTATTAATATCTGATGGTGTGGTTATTTGTTACTCAGCGATAGCTCACTGATACAATACACTGAGGATAAGGTCCTGTGGGCCACTTAAACATAGTCCTCATTCTCAGGCTTTCCACAACACATAACAGTACCTACTAAAAATTAACCACCCAGGCCCTGTGCAGAAATGGAGGTTAATAAAATAACATCTTTCCCCAGGGAGAATTCCTATTCTCGTGAGAAAGATGGATTCTAATCAAATGGTCATAAAATAATGTGAAAAGGGGTTACGCATAGAGTCACCTATGGGTCTAGCTCAGCCCAGAGGAGTCAGCAGAGGTATCCCATAAGAAGAGATAGACACAGAGGTCTGAAGGATGAACAGTCATTTATTAAGTAGCGAAGAAGATAGAAAGACTCTAAGCAGAGAGCACAAATATACCAAAACATTAAATTTCAAAGCGTGAGAGAAGTTCAAATGGCAGCCGTGGCTGAAACTTATGCTAAAGTAGATGGCAATTCAGAATGAATATAAATGATGGTCAACTAGAGTTTTTACTAAGAGTCACTTGTCATCATAATAAGGTTTGACTGATCAATTTAAAGCCTTAATTTACTATTTTGACAATTCAGCTTTGTTTACTTCACTACAGAAAGTTCCTACATTAATGATCTATAAGGTCATGCATTTTATTGTCCTATAATACCATTTATAACATTAATAGCAAAACCAGATCCTGAATGCTCTGCAAGGGCTGTCAATGTGTCAGCAAAGAAAAGGTCTTTGAGTGTTCATGACAGCACTGGAAGGCCCCAGTATGAAAAGATGACTCCAGACAACCACAAACAAAGTAACCTCCAAAATACTAAACACACAATCTCAAATAAAGTGGTAGTAGTGAGAAACTACTAATAAGTGGCAGTAGCTGAGAAACTCTTCTCAAAACACAAATCAGAAATGCAAAGTGTCCTACTGAATAAAGGTTTCAGCAGGAAACCCCAGGCAGAAGTATAACATTGAGGTATCAACAACAGATTTCACTTCAAGCACTTTGGCAAAGAGTGTCAGTGATGTCAAATAAGAAAACTTTCAAACTGGCACACCACTGAAGTTACCAGCAACAGCGGCATCTTCAAAGTGCTAAAAGATAACCGCCGGTAAACAGCACACAGAGACGCCAAGGATTTCACTGATCACTTCAAACTACAAGATAAACAAGTAACTATTGCGTGAAAGAGAAGGGGTGGGCGGGGGCAGCTTTTACAACTCCCTTGGCTCTCAGCTCCACCGAAGAGACCCAAGCAACACGTGCAACGTCACAGTCCCTACACAAGTCAACCACGCTGATCACCAAGAGAGGGGCCAGATTTGGGGCTAGAAACAGGCTAGGAGTTAAGAAGCAAGGAGAAGAAACCAGGGGAAGAAAGTAAAACAGAAGCAGAAAAGAGCAGTGTGGGCTGCGGAGCGGCGGTTCCACCACCCCTACTGGCGGGCAAGAAGAAAAGTCCCCCAGATGCAGACTAATGTCTAGGAAGGAATCTTCTACTTCTATCGGAAGTTTCCCAGGACTCAGCTTTGGCTGCCCCCTCCCTACCGATGCCACCTGATGCCTCCCTTTTTGGTGGGACCCGTAGGTGAACCAAGGGGGCGCTCCTCAGGCGGCTCCGGGTAAAATTGTGAGGGAACTCCCCGAGCTTCCAAGGGTAGAGAAACCGATCGCTTGCGAGGGGAGTGGCCAGAGGCAATAGTGAATTAAGAAGGCTCTCCCTTACCTGCCGCAGGAGCTTCCACCGGGCGGCACCCAAGGGCGCAGAGGCTGCGGGTCCCCGAACGGCGCCGCTGTCTGTCTGGCCCTCGCCTGCCGTCTGCTCTGCTTGGCCGGCGGCGGCGTCAGAGACTTGAGATTCCATCCCGCTAGAACCTCTTATACCCGAGATCCCGCCGCCACAGCTCTCCCCTGCCAGGACCTGCCTACTTCTTCCCAGTCAGGACCTGTGACGCCAGGCCTCCCTCCCACTGCCCTAGCTCCCGAGCCCTCCCCGATTGCCGCATTTCCGGTAGTCGCGTCCCCTTAGCAACCAGGGCAGCGCGACTGTCGCCACTGCACCATTTTGCTGGTGGCCATCTTGAGTGAGGGCAGACCAGCGGGTGCGAGAACTGTGGCAAATCTAGCGCGACCCTGCCCTTTTTTGTTCTCCTCTCTCCTGTTTCATCTCGAGTTTTGAAGACTAACAAAGATGCAAAAGATTTGTATTTTGAGCATTAATGATCTCAGAAGGAGAAAAATCCATTCCTGACCACAATAAAGATGGTGGAATCTGCTTAGAGGTCGTGCTAGTTGGGGGTTACGTAGAACACGTGCTGCAAACTAGCTCTCGGCGACACTGGGTAGGCAGTGGTTCTGCTAGCTGCAGAACGCAGACTTCGGCAGGACGCGATCGAGGTGACAGCTGCACTCCTTCCTGAGAGCTTCGGGTCCTCTGGGCGTGCCTTTACTCGTTTCGCTATCTAGAGCCAGGCTGACTTTCAATTTGCGTACGTATTGGGGGGCGTAGGCCGGGGGTCTCGTCCCTTCACCTCTTCCTCTCCCCATCCAGCCATCCCTCAGTCCTGTAGTCCCAGCTTTTTGACTGATGTCACTTAACTGCGTGACATGGTACCGCTCTCTCGCCTCGGATGCACAGGGAAAACGAATAGGTTCTCCCAGGAACACCCGTGTGTCTGCCCTACCCCCATCTTTAACCTGCTGTCTTCTCCCTGCGGGTGGAAGATGGGTGGATGGAGACTGCCGGCAAGGATGTAGTAATTTGGAGCCTTTTATTTTCTCACACTTTATTTAATTTATTTGGTTTTGCTGGTATCGGCTGCTCATTCCCTATTTCAACTCTCCTTTATTTTGCTGCTTCGTAGCGGATCCGAGCTGTGGTAAAGCTGACGCAGTATTTTCCCTTTGCTACCCAGAAACATTTTGTGGAAGACTTTCATGATGACATTCAACAGTGTGCAACATATCTAGATATTTCCTATCCCAAAAATAGTAGCCAACGGTTACCGAGTGGTTACTGTGTTCCAGGCACTTTATTAAGAGTTAAACATAAATTATTGTTTCATTCTTGGAACTACTCCATAGTTAGTGGGGTCATTATCTCTGTTTTGCACATGACTAAACTAAGCACAGGTAGTAAGTGCAGGAGTGAAGACCTGAACCCGGGTTTCTCTGACTTAACTACTCACTAGCCTTACTTACCTTGCTAGATAGGTTAAAAAGAAAGGGCTTTCCAACAGAAGACAGATGGCATCACATTTCTTGTGTGCATCCTGAAGTGTTTTTTGCAACTAAAGAGCTAATTCCCTTTTTAACATCAAAGTCCAGTTGTTTTTATTTGCAGATAGACATTCCTCTATCACTTTCTGTGGAGGTGACCTGGGGTAGTTGCTTAAACCTCCCTAAGCCACAGTTCGCTCACCTGTAAGATCAACATAAGAGCTACTCTATCAGGTTTCTATGAAGTTTAAATTAGATCAAGAATACAACAGCATCTGGCATGTAGCAAACACTCAATAAATACTAATCCCTTCTTTACCTTTATTCTGTAATTAGTCTTTTCCAGTTCATCCTGCATATATTGGGTTGGCCAAAAAGTTCATTTAGGTTTCTCCATAACATCTTGTGAAAAACTGGAAGGAACTTTTTGACCAACCCAATACACGTAAAAGATAAGATCTGAATTATGTAAAATCAAAGCCGGTTTGCCTTTAAAAGCCCTCAGAGTTCCTGAGATGCCCCCAGTAAGTCTTTGTATTTATTGCAGATTTTTATTTTGTTTTTCGTTTTTGTTTTTTTTTTTTAGTTTGCCCATGTGTGTACCAGAATCAGTGCTGCATAGTTTGAGCCTGATAAGATTGACCTTACTAAAGAGACATTTAAGTCACATCTGCCAAGAAGTATGACTTGAATGAAACTAACTTGTACAAGTTTTCAATACTTTTAACCCGAGTTATCAGCTGTCTGCAGTTATTTGTAACCTGAGGGGTACACAGCCCCAAAGGGGAAGGTTAAGAACTGCAGATCTTAGATGCTCTGAGAACCCACTGCTGTACAGTCATTCCTATGAAAATCATTCATGTGCTGGCAGACCCTAAGGGAGCGTAAACCAGGGACTTTGATACCATGCAACAGAAGAGCAAATTGTTTCTCCAAGCTTTGAAGTATAGTATTCCTCACCTTGGGAAATGCATGCAGAAACAGCACTTGAATCACTGTAACTTCGCTGATCATTATTACAATAGAATAAAATTGAAAAAATATCAGCTAACCAAGTGTCTGCAGAATAAACCCAGGATCTCAGAGTTAGCAAGAAACATCCCAAGTCGGAACTTCTCATGTAAGGTATGGACTGTTTAAATTAACCTCTGTGTAGGCCTTTAAGATTAATTTTAGCTTAAAAATAAAGAATGGGTAGGAGATCAGTTACTAGTTTTTTCAGTAAATCTGGTTTGATTTTTTAAATGGTCAGACTCAATTGTCTGTAGTCATATGTAAGTATAAAAGAATATATACATATATATTTATAGAGCTCTAATGTAATATGTAAAAATGTACATTTATAAAAAATGATTCACCTTAGGAATTCCTTCCTGTGCCTACCAGTGCAGCTCAAAGTATAATTTGCCTTCTAAAATTCCTGGACTGTTACAATAACTCTTAATAAAATCTAATAATATGCTGATTGTTTTATGAATCCCAAATTAGTAAACTTCAGTGAAAACCACTTAATTGTGCTACTTTTCTTTTAAAAATTGAAAAAAGGATTTGCATTCTTGACCACTGTATTCCTGTAGAAGATACTTTCGGGCCATTGTACTGTGGCCAGACCCCAAGCCATGGGCATGACCTCAACCTTGAGGACCTATTGCCCTTGTATGTAGAATGACCACATAGCCTCCATTGCCTCAGACAGTCTCAGTCTACACCTATTGGACAATTTGTAGTTATTGACAGTTTCCCACTCCTCCCAGAAGTGTCTTAGGTTGTCAAGTTATGTGCTCATCCTAGTTATTTGAGTTAAGCTGCTGGTACTGTTGCCCCTTTGACATAACCTCCCCTACCACATACTTGCTATGTCCTTAGGTTCCTTAAATTGCATTTAGGAGTGATATTCTTGCAATATTTTTGCATATTTTGTTATTTTAGTGTTTTAATTTCTAGTTTCATACTAATATTTTTAGTCTCTTTTGACTTTTTTATTGTAGTAGAGTATATGTAACAATTTTCCATTTCAACCATTTTAAGTGTATAATTCCATGACATTAATTACATCACAGTGTTGAACAGCTGTTACCACTATTTCCAAAATCCTGTTGTCACCTGAAAAAAATATACCTAGAATTCCCCACTCCTACCTTTCCTGAACTGTGGAAACCTTTAATCTACTTTATGTCTCTATGAATTTGCTCATTTTAGATAATTCATATAATTGGAATTATATCATATTTATCCTTTTGTGTTTGGTTTATTTCACTTACATTGTTTTCAATGTTCACCCATATTGTAGCATATATGGGAAATTTATTCCTTTTAGTGGCTGAATAATACTTCTTTTATATACCACATTTTATTTATCCATTCATCTGTTGATAGGCACTTGAGCAGCTTCTTCTGTCTATAAAAATGATTTTTTAATCTTATTTTACTCAATTCTTCTGGTTTTTTGTTTCATTTTTGACTTTTTATTAGCTCATACTTATTTATTATGGGGCATTTTAGGGGATTTTTGTTGTTGTTTGCTTTCAACTTTTTAACCTTAGTCCTAGACTTCTACTCTTTACATTTCAGTCATCCAAACTTTTCTTTTTATAGCATCTTAGTATAGTTTAGCACTTTATTTTTTTACTCAAATTTTTCAGTGTTTTTATTTCATTTTTACCCTTTGTGTGTGTATTTGCACACATGTCCTACTTGAGAAAGGTAAACTTTAAAACTTTACGTATTGTACACATTTTAGACATTTAGATCATTATATTTTGAATTGTGTCTGGAACATTTGGTTATCTTGTACTTTTATCCTTAGTCTCGGTTTATAAATAGTAGGCAGGAATTACCCTCAGAGTGTCAGCTGTGAGATTAGCTCACACCCTATGCAGGAGTTGGACTATTTTTTCCCTCTGCTTGTCCCTGAAGCAACTTTTCAGTTCTCTTTCATAGAACCCTGTTGTCTGGAAGCTTTAACCTGCTCCAGTGGCTTAATAATTCCTTCCCCTGGTAATGGTCTGGCTTTCACATGTCACACATCAGCCATTCCTTCTGTGAGAAATTATGTGATCTAAAAGCTGTAGTCCCTGTCCTTTATGATCACTGGGACCTGGGGAAGCTGTGAAGAGATCTGTAGTCAAAAATGCACAGCTAAGTAAGCATTCACTCAGTTTCGACTTTGTCTACTCTTATGGGAACAACCTGGAGAAGGAGATGGCAACCCACTCCAGTATTCTTGCCTGGGAAATCCCATGGACGGAGGATCCTGGAGGGCTACAGTCTGTGGGGTCACAAGAGAGTCAGACACAGCTTAGCAGCTAAGCAACAGCGACAAATGGGAACAGCAAAGCAGAAAAAGGAATTCGTGCCTTTTAGGCAAATTGAAATATATTTACTTAAAGCTTTGTTTAGATAAGTTAGCTAAAGAGTAATGGAGGGAAGTCTGTGTAATAGAAATGCCAGAAAGAAGAGCTGTAGCCACGACTGGTATGTCAGGACTCTAATCTCTCTGACTAGAAATAAAGGGGGGAGTTTCAAGTTGGTGCTAAAAGTCCTCCAAATGCTAAAATTTCATTATTTTATATCTTTACCTTGTTAACTTACCAACAACTATCATCTGTATGTTTGGGAACTCTATAGTACCAACTCCTGCAGCTTGGCTTTGTATCAGAAATCCTGGGAAACGTTTCAGAAATACAGATTCCTGGACCTCACCCCACATCTGCTGGGTCAGGATCAACTGACTGAGGCCTGGGGATCTGTTTTTTGTCTAAAGTTCCTCAAGCAATTGTGAAAATCCCAGTCTGCCAATGACGGCGGATCTGCATTTAGGAACTAGACACACCTGTGATCAAATGCTGCTGACCTGAATTCATTCATTTCTGAAGCTCTTTCTGGCAGGTACTGTGACTTTCCATTTAACATTAGCCAGATGGCAAGATGAACTTATTCTATTAACCTCATGCACCAACCAGTAATATTTGAAGGCTAGCATCAAACCAGATACCCCATTTCTTTATCTTTCACATCATCCTGTTCTGCTCTACCTACAGAAATAATTCCTGAAATCTTTGATCATTTGAGATACAAAAAGAAAACCAAATAAGGGGGGAAATGGTTAAACATTTGTCCGTTGACTCTTTCTACAATATAGATTAGCAGTTCTTACAGTAGTCACTAAGATAGGTTGACAGATATTTCCTTCACTGGCATTAGTGACCTGTGATTTGTGGGAATCACGGGTTCTGAAGGTTCAAAACCTGGGAAAGTCAGAAAGAAAAAAATTGTAGTCTCACAATAGTTTTTTGTTTTTTGATAATAGTTCAATGGAGTGGGACTGCATTGTAGGTGCCAATTCTTTATTGCGTTTTTTCCTCCACACTCCGTTTATTCTTTAACCTGCTGGAGTATGGCTCCTATCCCCCACTAAAAGCCCATCATTGTTGCCAAAGATGTAACATATTTCACCCCAGTAGGCACTTCCCTTTCCTCCTCTTAGAGAAGCTCTCAGCAGATTTGACACCCTTGACCATTCCCTCCTTGAAACACTCTTTTGGCCTCGTGAGTCCACGTTTTCCTGGTTTTCCTTTCGCTACCTTACAAACCAACCCTCCTCAATCTCCTTTTCTGACTTTTCTTCCATATGACTTCTCAACTTTGGAGTTTCTCAGACTTTTGTTCTTGTGCTTTTTTTTCTCTCTTTAATTTCTTCCTAAGTAATTTTATCCATTCCCTTGGATTTAGTATCATAGCAGTTATTATCTTCATCCCAGATCTGCCTCTGAGCTGCACAGGGTTAATCTCTCTTTGGACATCTTACTGACTTCTCACACTATCCACAGTTGAACTTCAACTCTCCCAGCCCTGATTCCCCTCTTCTTCATCTCATTGCTCTGTATGCAGTTGTTCAAGCCAGAACGTGGGAAAACATTAACCTGCCATCACATCCATTAACAGTGTATACCTAGCTTCGTGATTTTTACCATATCACAATACCACCTGGGCTATTATTTACTTAATTATTTTCGCTTAACCAACTTGTCTCATCCCAAGGAATAATAGTCATCAGTCTGATGTGCTTGTTATATTCTTTCTAATAAAATATTCATATACCTCAAATCATATATACCATCATGTCTGACATGCTTTCAGAAACACATTACATTAACCTCCAAATTACATGGTGAATCTGTCCATATTTCTCTATCTCTACCATTATCACTCAGTCATCTTTCACCTGGGTCACTGGCTGAAACCACCTAACCAGGTTCTTTGCTTGCCTTCTACTCATCCAACGCATTTTCATACAATTGGAAGAGTGATCTTAAAATATAAATTAAATCATGTCACTCCACAGCTTAAAAACCCTTCCAGAAGTTCTTTAAAAAAAAAAACAAAAAAAATAGTGTCTTTGTATTTTTACATATTTTTTGGCAACACTGTGCAGCATGAGGGATCTTAGTTCCCTGACCAGAAATAAACCCAGGCCTTCTGCATTGAGAGTGTGGAATCTGAACCACTGGACCACCAGGGAAGTCCCCAGAAGCTCTTAACACATAAACTCCCATTTTCCTAATCATGTTCCTCAAGACCTTGCAAGATCTAGTCCTTATCTCATTTCTCTAGGGTGAGAGGAAGAATAAAGAAATATATGAATAAAATAAATAGTATATCAGAGGAAATAGGTACAATGAAAAATAAAATAGGGCAAGGAAAGATTAAATAAACCATTTGGGGCTAGGAAGAATTCTTACTTTGGTTGAGCGGTCAGGGCAGGCCTAACAGAAAAAAGACTACATTTGAGCAATAGGTTCAAGTGGGTGTTTGGGCATAGGGCAGTAAGTTCTAAGAAAGTGAGGTGGAAGCAAGCTTGACATAATCGAAAAGCATGAAAGAGCCCAGTGTGGCTCAGAGTCAGTGGACATGGGAGTGTAGTAGCAGATGAGGTCAGCAAGATTTGTAATGGGGCAGAATTCTTTAGGACTCTAGACCATCATAAGGATTTTCAGTTTTCCTCTTTAACAAGATGGGAGAACTTTGGGTTGGATTTTGAGTGAAGGAGTAATATGGTCTGACTTTAGGTTCACTCTAGTTTCTTCGTTGAAAATAGACTGTGGAAAACAGAGGCAGAAACTGAGCATTTTGGCTCTTGCAGTAATCCAAAGAGAAATGATACTGGTATCACCAGAATAGTAAAGTGTGAGACGTGTTCAGATTCAAGATATATCTTGAAAATCGAATTGACAAGATTTGCACATCAGTCAGTGGTTGCTAGAGAGAAAGACAAAGAAAACTAAAACTGTTAAGTATGAGCAGCTGGAAAGACGGTTGTCATTTATGAAGACAGGAACAATTGCCTAAAGAACAGGAGATTTTTGTGGGGAGAGGGAAAATGGGGACATTGGATATTCAGTGTTGGACATTTTTTTAAAATACTTGTTAGAAGTCCAAGTAGAAAATAATGACTATTGTAGTCAGTTGGGTATAACAAACTTGTTCAGGGAAAAGGATCAGGCTCAAGATACAAATTTAGGAGTCCTAGAAAATAAACAGCATTTACTATTTAGTATCATAAGACTGTATGAGATCACCAAGGGAATTAGTGCAGACTATAGATAAAAGAAGTGGTCCAGGGCATTTTGATGTTAAGAGCCAAGGAGTTGAGTAGGAACTAGCTGAAGAGACTGAGAAGGGCCAGTGAAATAAAAAGCAAGCAATGTGGGGGGAGGGGGGAGGGGAAAAAAAAAAAAAAAGCAAGCAATGTGAAGTGAAGTGTTTTTAGGGGATGGAAGTGATCAACTGAGTCATAATGCTGATAGCTCTCAAGTACTGTGATCACCTAGAATTAACATTTGTACTTCTTGATGTATTTCAAGGCCATCAGTGACCTTGACAAGAGTAGTCACTGGAATGAGAAGGGCAAAAATCTTACTGGGCTCAAAGAGAGGAATTAGAAGCAGGGAACATAGACAAGTCTTGCAAAGGTTTTCACAGATGCTTAGTATGAAAGTGAAAGTGTTTGTGACCCCAGGAACTGATGCTTAGTATGGTTCTGCCTAAAACAACACAGGGATGTTTCTTAAGGAAGTTTCAGATTGTTATGATTTTTAACTGTATTGATTATTTTCTATTTTTTTCTGCATTAATTGAAATGGGCCTAAAATATATTTCCTTTATTTGTGATTACATTGATAGATTTTTCTAGTGTTGAACCATCCTTTCACTCTGAAGATAAACCTTATTGGTCACATAGGATTTTATTATCACTATTGTTTCTGTTTTGTGTTTTTTTTTAAATACATTGATCTTTTAGAGTTTTTTCAATCCATATTTTATAGTAAGATTGATTTTTAATTGTCTGATATTGTCACTGTCTTGTTTTAGTGTCAGGGTTATATTAGCCTGATGAAATTAATAGCATGGTTGTATATAGTTGGCCTTTTTTCCCCCATAAACAGTTAATATATGAGATGATCTGTTTCTTGAGGATTTGAGAAAGCTACCCTTGAACTTACCTGGGTTTTGTGTCTCTTTTATAAAGGGACACTTAATTATCAATTTCTTTGCTGGTTATTGGCTTATACAGCTCTTCTGTCATTTGAATCAGTTTTGCTAATTTATTTTCTGGAAAATTATCCATTTTATCATATTTTCAGATGTATTAGCATAAAGAACTTTATTGTAATTTTTTAAAATCTTTGTTATACCTGTAATTATGCCATCTTTTTCATTTCTAATATTTTTGTCTTTTTAGGTCAAGTTTTATACATGTCTTTCTTCTTATTTAGTCGCTAAGTTGTGTCCGATTCTTTGCACTTTGGACTGCAGCACTCCAGGCCTCTTTGTCCTGGGCCTCCCTGTCCAGGCCTCCAATCTCTCTAAGTACATTTTTAAAAGAACCAACTTTTTCTGTTTTGTTGGTCCTTTCTTTAGTTTCTTTATCAATTTCATTGAAACAAATTAAATTTATTTCCTTTCTTCTACTTACTTTAGGTTTACTCTTCTCTTTTTCTGTCTTAAATTGAAATTCTCCATATTGAGTTATTTCAGGGGACTCATAATGTCAGCTTGTCCCACTGTTCATATGCTAAGCTTAATAATTTCAATAAAGGTGATAATTGCTAGTTCTCTCCATTGTTAAGGGGCCATTATTCCCTTTGCAATTACTAAATAGAATGTAGGGTAATACTTTGTGCAAATATTTTATTACCCAATATCATTTCACCTAATGAGTTTAATAACCATGGATGATCTTTACCCTAATCACTTCTTTCAGTGGGGGTTGCTAATGTTTTTCTATTTCTGTTATTCTTTCTATATTTATTAGCTAGTATTATTCTGTAAAAAAAGTTTTCCCCCTTTTTTGTAGTCTTTTTATTTTTTTATTTTAGTTTGGTGTGTGTTTTGTTTTTTTTTATTTCTTTTTAACTTATTACGAGTTTTTAGTTTAAAGTAATCAATTACAGTCATTATTATTTTGGATGCTCAAATTGCCCTAAATGTGGCTACTAGGAACCCCCTCAAACTGGCCCTTGTGTTCTTTTCACACATCTCCATAAACCTTTGAAAACTTCTTGCTTTCTAACACAAAATGTCCTAGGCCTCCTTTTTACTCTCCCTGTCCCAGACTTGGAATTAGCCATTTATTAATGACACCATCTTTACTCAGAGCTGCCCAGTGTTCTTCTGTTGTGTGATTTTTCTGTCTTTAGAGTTCAATGATGTTGCTCAAATAAAGTTTACATATTCTATTTTTCTATCTTAAGAGTTTACATTATTAAAATGGTTTTGTAGTAGGCCACCCAGAAGATGAGGAAGACTGGTTCTTTTTTCCATTAATAAAGTAACACTGTACATGTAAGCTCTTCAAATTTAAAGTTAAAGCTCTCCTCATCTCAGCTCCATTAGGCAGTTTATGCCCTTAAAACCAATGAACTATTAATGTGTTAAGATACTTGGCTAAAATCGACAGGTTTAGCTGCATACCCTAATGATAATGATAATGCTAGCTAGCATTGAAATGAAAGCTTGGAACATCCAGTGAGTATTGTTGAGGACAGAACTTAAACCAAAACCAACTTGGAGTACTTTGTGAATACTATGTAAAATCTCAGTCTCCCTGGGAGTATTTCCTTTTGAGGAATCATTTACAAAACGCTTGAACTCTACTTCTACTTTATTAAGGTAGTTCAAAATCCTGTTGATTTCAGTGTTATTTTGGCTCAGATAAACTCAGTTTATTTGGATTTGTGACACAGAAAAAAAGTTAAGACCGTAAAGTAAGTATAGGAGGATAGGTACTGGGCCAGCCCTGTTGCCTTTAGTCCTGCATTAGCCTCGGCTCTCAATAAGAAAGAACCAGCGCTGAAAAGTGGCAGAGCCCAGCTCCTGGTTTGGAATGTGCTAGGGGCTGCAAGGTAGTAGAAAGAGGTACTCTCTTTGTAGCTCTCCTGACTAATTCTAATAGGAATTAACAGAACAGATAAGCATATATCCGGAAATAAAAAGTCAGCTCCTATCACTAAGTTATAGTTTCAAGATAGATTTCTAGTGATCTGTTTCATGCTTTAGGTGATAATAGGAAATTATTGGTATAGATATTTTGCCTCACTAAAGATCAACATTAGATTTTGTAGAGATACTTTAAAAAAAATAAGGTAAACATATGAGCCTCTAGTATTTGCACTTGTTACTCGAGCACATTATTATTGAAGTAGAGAGTAAATGACTAGTGTAATGACCACTATAGCTAATGTGAATCTAATCCAATGATAAAGCATCCCAAAAAGTCTTAAAGCTTTGTGAAAATGATTAATTTTCCATTTAATTTGCTTTGGTGATTTTTCTATTTTATTCTTGTGTTTAATTTTAGATTATAAACTCATTGTGATATAGACTATATCAGTTACATTCTCTACACTGTTGGTCAAGTATCATGGACACACTTGTGCAGTACATATTAACCAGCTGTTGGAGGTCCTTACCAAAGGCTTAGTGCCCTCTGGCGCAAATCACTGTACAGTTGTCATCTTTGGCAGAAAGGTGATTGAAAATCTTGACTAGAATTCTTTTCCTTAAGCAAGGCAAACTCATGGTGTATTGAATTATTGAACCCTTTTTTTAATTTGAGAACTGAGATTTTTGCCTTACCCAAATGTTAATAATTCACATGGTATTTATGTGCTCAGCAGATATCAACTTAAGTTTTTAGCTTATTAGGGACTCCTAATAAGACATGGCAATGGCAGCCCACTCCAGTACTCTTGCCTGGAAAATCCCATGGACGGAGGAGCCTGGTAGGCTGCAGTCCATGGTGTCGCTAGGAGTCAGACTTGACTTCACTTTCACTTTCATGCGTTGGAGAAGGAAATGGCAACCCACTCCAGTGTTCTTGCCTGGAGAATCCCAGGGACGGAGGAGCCTGGTGGGCTGCCGTCTATGGGGTCACACAGAGTCGGACACGACTGAAGTGTCCTAGCAGCAGCAGCAGCAGCAATAAGACATGGAGTGCTTTATTTAGCTTTCACCTGTATCTCTTCTCACTAATTTTCCATTATTTTTCCTTATTCTTCCTTTTTTAAGATGAATATATTATTTCTTATCTCAAAAGAGAAGTTCTGTTTTATAAAGCCTTAATTCACCATTTGATCTGATAAACAGTTCTGTTTGGAGGATTCCTTATCCCCACAAGAGAAGAAAATTATGGCCAGTGAAGATAGAAAGTAACAAAAACTTCTTATCATGACTCTTGCTGTGAATAAAATAATAATGAACATTTATTGATGTTAATGTCTTCCTCTGCCTTTGACATTTTTCTCATTTTAGGAGGGGTTTTAGTACTTTATAAAATTCAGCAGACTTCTATTTCTCACACCTGGCTATTAAATGTGTTTAAGTGTTCACAGGATTTCATGTATTGCTTTCCCATAGTATTTCTGAACACTCCTCAGCACTTCTTAGTACCTCTGCCTCTCAAGGACTTACACATTTAAATTAATGTGTGCATGTGCGCTCAGTCATGTCCAACTCTGCGATCCCATGGACTGTAGCCAGCCAGGCTCCTCTGTCTATGGAATTTCCCAGGCAAGAATACTGGAGTAGGTTGCCATTTCCTTCTGTAGTCATTAATTATCAACCTCATTTTCTTTCTTTACATTTTTAAATGAAAAAGAGGAAATGACTTATTAAACTTATGAAACAATATTTAAGATCTGTGAAATGCAGTTTATTTCATAGGTATACATCTAATGTATAGTATTTGTATGAGAAGGAAATAAGAATTATCTTTAAAAGGTGAAAGTTTTTTTTTCCTAATTGAAATATTATGATCATACTGATAAAACTTTTTTCCAGAATTTTCTGTCTAGTAAACAGGAAAACGAAAAACCCCTTTCAGAAAACATGGATGCGTTTGAAAAAGTGAGAGCAAAATTAGAAACACAGCCACAAGAAGAATACGAAATCATCAATGCAGAGGTAAGATATCTTATCTCTATTTTTTTAAACCTTATATTACCAGTTGGGATACAAATGAAATACCTAATTTTTTTTTAATCAATACCTTATGATTTATAATTTTTATGATTTATAAACATAAGCCCACATCCAAATTAGACTGATTTTGGCCTTTAATATATGCTGAAAAACTTAAAGAACAAAGAATAAGCTAAGTATGATCCTTTAAATAAATTGTAAAGATCAAAGCCAAGATGAATTTCCAAGCGTATTATATTAATTTTGGTTTTTGGAAACAACCAATTCACTTCTAAATTTTTTAAAATAATTCCAGTGAGAAGTTCAAGTGAAACTAAGTCAGTGCTTCATTATTTGAAAAGTATTTGATTGTTCTAGCTATACTTTTTTTTAATTAAAAGAAAATTCACTTTGAACAGTTTAATACCATGAAAGCCAAGTATTTGCTTGACCATTTTGTGTTTACCACACTCATAAATACTCAGTTGAAACTAACATACACATTGAAATTTTTTTTTGAAAAATTTTTTGATAAGAATGGAAAACAGAACCACAGCTTATGAGTGAAAATTGCATACATAGTAGAATGAAAATAGCAATATAGTCCATGGAGCCACAGAGAACCTGACATGACTTAGCGGCTGAACAACAAAGAATCAGGAATTCCAGATTCAAATCACACCATTAACTAGCAGGTAGTAAATGTCTTAAGCTACCTAATATCATATCAGTCAATCACTTGCATTTAATATGTAGGAATTAGACAAGAGCATGATTCATGTATTGGTAATGGTCTTTCTGTCTCTCAAATTGCCTTTATCTGTCACCTCTACAGAGGGTAAGATGCTTTGTGTAAAATAAGATCAAACCTTGAACAGTTGGCAATGACAGCATATTTTAGAGGAAAGAATCTCAGAAAGGTATTGACTGGGTTTTCAGGCTAGTCTTGGTTTTCGCATCTGCATAATTTTTGTTTATCTTAACAATGCCACTTGATCTCTGTTAATTGTCAGAAGTTCCAAAAATAAAGCTAACGTGGTTCATACATTCATGAGAACTGAGATAGGTTTTTTTTTGTCTTCTCTTTGTTGTTTCTTTCATTTATGTATTAGAAATGCCTCCAATGACTGTAAACATATGGAAACTATATCTTAATCACTATATTGTATATTTTTATCCACTTAATATTTTTTCTATGTTCATTCATAGACTTTAACAGGTCTGCTTTTATATAAAAGATCTCATTTCTTCATCTTGAATAGTCAGACCATTAAACAGTTAATTAAATTGTGTTTAAACTAGTGGATAAATTATTGTCATTATTAAATAAACCATTTGTTTCTTTACATTGTCAGATTAAACATGGTGGTTTCGTTTATTATCAAGAGGGCTGCTGCTTGGTTCGTTCCAAAGATGAAGAAGGTACCATACAGTTTTCGTTTTTAAGTAACACTTGATTTTTCCGATTTCACATTTTTCTTGAGAAATTTGGTATTGATTTTTTAAATTTGTATTTTCTGTTGCAGTATAGTTGATTTACAGTTATTAGTCTCACATGTACTGTAAAGTGATTCAGTTACACACATACATATATCCATTCTTCAGGTTCTTTTCCCATATAGGTTATTACAACATGTTCAGTAGAGTTTCCTGTGCTATACATTAGGTCCTTGTTGATTCTCTGTTTTATATATGGTAGTGTATATATGTTAATCCCAAACTCCTAATTTATCCCCCCTCCCTACATTTCCGGTTTGGTATCATAAGTTTGTTGTCCAAGTCTGTGAGTGTGTTTATCTTTTGCAAATAAGTTTCTTTGTATCATTTTTTTTTAGATTCCACATGTTAAGTGATATCATATGAAACTTGTCTTTCTCCGTCTGACTTACTTAGTATGACAGTCTCTAGGTTCATCCGTGTTGCTGCAAATGGCATTGTGTCATTCTTTTTGATGGCCGAGTAATATTCCATTGTGATCTATATCTGTACATCTTTATCCATTCCTCTGTCACTGGTCATTTAGGTTGCTTCAAGTCTTGGCTATTATAAAGAGCGCTGCAGTGAACACTGGGGTTCATGTATCTTTTTGAATTACGGTTTTCTCTGGATATATGCCCAAGGGGATTGCTGGATCATATGGTAGTTCTGTTTTTTGTTTTTTAAGGAACCTCCATACTGTTTTCTGTAGTGGTTGTACCAATTTACATTCCCATGACAGTTTAGGAGGGTTCCTTTTTCTCCTCACACCTTCCAGCATTTATTGTTTGTTCAGACCCCCACTGGCCTTCAAAGCCAAATGCTCTGGAGGCTCCTTCCAACGCCAAACCCTCAGGCTGGGGAGCCTGCCATGGGACTCGGAACTCTCACTCCTGTGGGAGAGCCTTTGTGATATAATTATTTTTCCAGTTTGTGGCTTGCCCACCCAATGGGTGGGATTTGATTATATCATGAAAGCGTTCCCCCACCCCCACCCCCGACTGTCTCATTGTAGCTTCTTCTTTGTCTGGATGTAAAGTGTGTTTTTTTGATAGGTTCCAGTCTTTTTGGTCAGTGGTTGTTCAACAGTTAGTTGTGATTTTGGTGTTTTTGTGAGAGGAAGTGAACTCAAGTCCTTCTGCTACTCCACCTTGTAGGAAATTGAGGGCTGCTTTTAGTTTGTATGCTTGCTGCCTCTGTCCTCAACATGTGGCCATTATCCCCTTGATATGGGGTGTGCTGGTGCGGCGGTCCATGTGTACTCCCAGGACAGAAGGGCCAGGGATCAGTACCTGCTCACCCACTGGACATGCTGCCTAAAAGGCTGGTATCGATTTTCAAAGGTATAAAAAAATAGGTTTTGATTATTGATTTTTATCTTCATTTTAAATGACTAGCTTTTAATATCTGTGTTTGCCTAAGCTAGAATTAATACTTACACTCAGAAGCTTTGGCAGAGGGAATGGAGGTGAGAACCAGCATTTTTTGAGCATCTACCAAATCCCAGTTACTATGCTAGGCACAACATAGATTACTTAGTGTCACTTACAGTTTCTTACTTTTCTAGGTTCTATATGGTCTATAAATATTAGACTAACTGTATCAAGTAACATCACATAGGCTGATGCATAGAATAATACTGAATAGGATATTGTAATATTAAATAACAAATGCCATTTTCTACACACATCAAGCTACTGTCAATGCTGAAGGAAGCCAAAATGTAGCATCTTCCAGAAGGGGGATGCTACTCTAAAACACTGAAATACACTTTAAAAAAAATTGTAAGTATATCTTATGGAATTATCTCCTCTACTTTTTTCTTTATGCAGCAGACAGTGATAACTATGAAGTTTTGTTCAATTTGGAGGAACTTAAATTAGAGCAGCCCTTCATTGACTGTATCAGAGTTGCTCCTGATGAAAAATATGTAGCTGCCAAGATAAGAACTGAGGATTCCGAATCATCTACTTGTATAGTTGTGAAGCTCAGTGATCAGCCTGTAATGGAAGCTTCTTTCCCAAATGTGTCTAGTTTTGGTAAGACACCAACTAAAACATTGAAAAGACAACAGCAAGAGAATTGTCTACACTTTTGAAACATTTTTATTTGCCCACATGAATGAATCAGAAGATGAATGCCTGATCTGTTTATCCCTGTGAACTCCGTACCTTCCTCTGTGCCTCTTAACCAAGAGACCTTCCCTTCTTTAATTAAACATCCAAATTCATGTCCATGTTTTTAAAAGTATTATAATCAGAGTCTAGGTTGCACAGTATATGTTAATGTATCGGTAATATATATCAGTGCATGCCTGCTAAGTCACTTCAGTCATGTCCGACTCTTTGCAACCCTGTAGACTGTAGCCCACCAGGCTCCTTATCAGTAATAATATTCTTTGCTATTACTTAGAGTACATGTTTGCATATAAATTACATCATAATATTTTATTCAACTTTAGGCTGGGGTATGATTTTTTTAATTTCACATCATCTTGTCCAGCCATTTTAGCAGATTGCCATGGGGTCTCTACCAAGAACTCTGGAACAAGATGAATTAACTTTTTGTTTGTTTGTGTTTTCCACCACACAGCTTGCAAGATCTTAGTTCCCTGACTAGGGATTGAACCACTCCCTGGCAGTGAAAGCACCGAGTCCTAATCACTGAATGACCAGGGAATTCCCTGAACTAACTTATTCATCAATAAAGTTATGATATTTTTACCAATAAAACCAACTTTAAATTTTATCATTTATTGTTGAGTGATTATATATGTGTGTGTGTGTGTCTTACACATACTTTATCCTCCCTTTCATTTTCTGCCATAAATTTCCCCATTGTTTAATAAAGAAATGTTTTTACAATGAATTAAAATTATATCCTATCAAATTTTTTCTAAGACATACCTCTTGTACATTTTAACCTCTAAAATCAGAATGCATCTTATACAATGATGTCTTTTAGTCACTGTCAGCCAGGTGGCAGTCATGATGTAATTGTATGAATACTTTAATTTACAGCTTCTGGTAGGATCTAGGAAACACCAGCATGTGACTGATTCATGTTGTTGTACAGCAGAAACCAACACAAAATTATAAAGCAATTTTCCACCAATTAAAAAATAAGTTATTTTTTTTAAAAGCTTAGTTTGAGATAAACTGTCACTTGAAAACATACAAAAACATTTAGGCATGAGAGGAAGTGATCCAGTATTCCTGCAAACTTAAATATGGGCTTCCCAGGTGTCTCAGATGGTAAAGAAACCACCTGCCATGCGAGAGACCTGGGTTTGATCCCTGGGTTGGGAAGATCCCCTGGAGGAGGACAGGAAAACCCACTCTAGTATTCTTGCCTGGAGAATCCCATGGACAGAGGAGCCTGGTGGGCTGTAATCCATGGGGTTACAAAGAGTCGGACACGACCAAGCGTCTAAGTACAAGAGCATGAAATTTAAACAATCATCTGCTGAAAGCAGATGTGACTTTACCAAAGTCTTCCCTAAATATTGAATGTTCAACTCTTATTTAGAAAGTTGAGTACCTTGAAACTGATAACTACAAAAACTTAGAATTGATGTAGTAGTATCTTTGGAAATAAAAGGGTTAGATATAATCAAATCTGTGTTAGATTTAGATTGCCAGAGATAAACTTACACATCTCTTCTGTTTGACACTCAGAATGCACTGTGCCTTTTTTTTTTTTTAACTGTAAATAGGTGGCTATATATAATTCTTTAATTATTTTCTTTTAGAATGGGTAAAGGATGAAGAAGACGAAGATGTTTTATTCTACACCTTCCAGAGGAACCTTCGCTGTCATGATGTATATCGAGCCACTTTTGGTGATAACAAACGTAATGAACGTTTTTACACAGAAAAAGACCCAAGGTACTAGAACAATTCAATTAAGTCTTTATCTTCAGCGTATTTTTCTGGTTATCTAAAGTGCTGCTCTTGGTTGACTTAAAACATTGATTTTGGCTGGAATCAGATGTAATAAGGCTAAGGTGAGCATAGCATTCTTTTATAAGTGATTTAAATTCAAAATTGGAAACTAGTTATATTCAAACCTCAGAGTGAACACAGATATATCATTAGACTGTAGGTGCTGAATTACTAACATGCTCTCTACTGACATGAGAAGAGTTCTTAGTTTAACACTTAAATAGCATTGTCATGCAGCACTTATGAATCTCTTAGGTCATAACTAGATTAACCATATCAGTTACACAGAATTCGCTATTTATTTTATGTAGATTATCTAAAATTTAAATTGCTTTGCTTTGAGCCATGATATACTTTGGTCTTTAAATTTTACTTTCCCCAGTAATCTGGTAATTCCTCCTTAAAGCTAATTCTTTTTGCTTCAGGACGTACGCCTCATATTACCACTTAACCAGGCTGGAGAGGACATGATAATAAATTTATCTGGTAAAATTCCTTAACTCTTACCCAGATGTACTTTTCCAAATGATTTATAAGAAACTATTTCTTAACATCAGGGTCCTGTCACCTTATACATCATTTAACAGTATGATTTGGACAATGTCTGAACAGATTTTGCAAGAGAAAAAAAGTGAGCTTTAAAAAACAATCTGTGATTGTAAAATTGATACCCCAAACAAGAAAATTAACCCTTCACTTAATAAAATCTCAGACCTGACAAGGACCTTAAAGAAAATATTGTACAACCCCAAGTTCATATAAAGAACTTGAGGTCTGGAGAAATTATTCCAGCCCATAGAACTAACATTCTTGATCCAGTAACACTATCATTATGCACTTGATTCTGATGAGGATTCTATTAATGAGAATTTACTACAACTATTCCTACAATCCCACTATTTTATGTGTCATTTGTCAAGATTGTCTTTTGGAAATGACAGTTTAAGCTAGTAATTTATTACATTATACCAATGACTTATGATTATAGACTATTTTCTGTCTTGCAACTAAAACTTACCATCTATCTTTATATTTCTTAGTATTTTCAGTATGAATTACTTTCATAATAAGGAAATGTAGACGCAATATTTAAAGGCATCCAGTGTGTCGATATGAATTAGTATAATGCTCTTGGGGTGGTCTTTGATTTATCGAGTCATAAAAATACTCTTAATCATTAAAATAGTATTTCTATTACTAGGAATTTATCCTAAGGAAATAATTATAAAAGTTATGGAGAAGGAAACTATCTTCATGATATGTTCCCTTTTACATTTATTACAATGAAATAGCTAAGTTTTTAAGAATTATGATAATTCAACTTAATAATATATTAGGAAGCCATTAAAAATAATTATTATAAACTGTATAACTAATGTGGGGAAAGATGATAATATGTGTAGTAGGAAATGCAGAATCCAAAATTGCATCTGTATTTTAATTACATCTATTTAAAGACATGTATAAAATACAAATAAGCCCTGGAAGGAAAAATAGAAAAACTAAAATTTAAAAAATGTGTTAGTTTCATGAGATTGTGAGGGTTTTTCTTCCTGTTGTTTGTTTTGTTGTAAAAACTGGGAGAGTAGGACAAAAGGATATCCAACATGCATTCAGAGGAAAAACAAAGAAAACTGTCTCTTTTCTTCCCTACAATTACATATCTTCTCCAGGAAGTTTATTTCCTCTCCTCAGCAAAAACTCCTGTAATCTATTAGTGTGATTGAGTGTTAAATGATATCTGTAGTTTACCTTGAAATGCATTTTTTTAAAAAGGTGGATTGAAAGATGTATAAATATGTGATAAAGGAAATACAGCAAAATGTTAGCAGGTATAGAATCTTAGTGGTGGGTTTTGAAAAATATTCATAATAAAATGTTAGAGAAAAATTATTTTGAATGCCTTTGAGGAGAAATTGAGAAAAAATAATAGCCAGTTTTTACAAGCAGTATTTCACTAAGGAGTTTTTCTTTTCTGTGTGCATTAGAAATTAATATATATACTCAATACCAGTGAGAAATGTCATTAGCAATGATATCTTACATTTGAAATTTATTGGATTTTCCTCTCTCTCTTTCCCTCTCTCTTTTTTCTGTGTAGTTTTTTTGTCTTCCTTTATCTTACAAAAGACAGTCGTTTTCTCACCATGAATATCATGAGCAAGACCACTTCTGAGGTGTGGTTAATAGATGGCCTGAGCCCTTGGGACCCACCAGTACTTATCCAGAAGCGAATCCATGGGGTCCTTTACTATGTAGAACATAGAGATGATGAGTTATACATTCTCACTAATGTTGGCGAGCCTACAGAATTCAAGGTAAATCCTGTATTTTCCTGGTCCCCATTTAGGCTGTTAGGAAGTGTTACAGTAACATCAACATTTCTTGCTCTGAGAGTTTATTGTTTCGTAAGCTTTGGGTCATTTAAAACTGATGCTACCTTCCTATGTATAACCAATCCCATTTCTCTTCCCTCAGAGCTAATATACCTCTTCATATTTTACTATACCTAAAAAGGTTAGCAAAGGAAAACATTCCCTATCCTAAATAATGTTAGTCATCAAAGCCAAACTTAGTGGCTTAACAAACTTTTTAAACTTTTATAAACTCAGATTTTGTGAGTCAGCAGCTTGGACTGATCTCAGGCCGTTCCTCTGATGGTCTCGGCCAGGCTCAGTGATGGCCCCACAGTCATCTGGCTCTCGGTGCTTGACCGTCAGCTAAGCACTGCATCATACCCACCCAGCAGGCTAGCCAGGGCTCATTCCTAAGGTGATGTTCACACTTCAGCCCTGATGCAGAGTTAAGTTCCTTCAGCTCTTCATTAACAGTGCAGACTAATAAGGTCTGATTTTCAGTGGTTTCATCTCCGGATGCTGTAGTCATCATTTCTGATCTCGTCTAATTTTGTTCCACACAGCTAATGAGAACAGCAGCCGATACCCCTGCTATTATGAATTGGGATTTGTTTTTCACGATGAAGAGAAATACCAAAGTTGTAGATTTGGACATGTTTAAGGATCATTGTGTTCTCTTCCTGAAGCATAGCAATTTACTTTATGTTAACGTGATTGGTCTGGCAGACGATTCAGTTCGGTCTCTAAAGGTATGTTTAATTTTTGAAAGATAATACTGTTAATCAGAGTACATGCAGTATTAACAGAACATCAAATTTTGAATAATAGCAGTGTACTTTTTCTTAGAAATTAATTTAAATAGAATTTAGTAAAGTGGGTCTTCATCAGGTTTAGGAGGTTTATTTTAGAATTACTTTTAGAAGTCTTTACTTTTAGTGCACTGAAAAATACTGCTGTGTAAGATGAACTTCAGAAGTAGAGTTAAGTGCCATTGTGTTTCTCTTTCTACATATCTCTGTATCATGTATCTCTACAACCTCAGATATAGTCATAACTCAGGCCAGCTTGGCAGCTGGAGCCTAACCACTATCTCCTCCTCCCATCCCAGACAGTAGGCATGCCTCCCGTGTTTCTGCTACACTGTTTCTGCCACGCTTGTTTGTGTCTGTATCATCTCTTTGCCAGTTTTATAAAACTGTGAATGGTAACATCATTGCCCAGTTTTACAGCAGCATAACATGTGAGTTAAGGTAACAGGCACTGAAGGGAAGAAGAGAGGTCTCTGTTTTGCTTGATGTGGAAGGAGTTGTATGACCAGCAGACAGGCCATTTGTACCTCCCTATCTATAGTATTATGGCAATTTTTGCTAAAATGCAATTCCAGTAAATTCACTGGATGTTTATTAAATTTCTATGTGCAGAGTTCTGTATTGGGCTCTCTGGAATGGAAAGATAGGAAGTCAAAATACCTGGCCTTAGGAGAAAACCATTTATCATGAGATTAGACTTGTACACAAAGATTAAGTATAGGATGGGTTTAAATAAGTGGGATTAAAAACATAAAATGTGCCATGAGGCCCGGAGGGCCCAAAAAAAACTTTAGGGGTTAGTAGAATTTGAGATAACCAAAGAAGATAGATAGGGTTTTTTGTTGGGTAGGGAAAGGAATAGTATTCTAGGATGAGAAAGTCCATCAACTGAAGCTCTAAGCTGGAGAACTTAGGAAAATATTCAGGAAACTGCTAATAAATCACTTTTATTGAAGCAGAACAAATTACTAGGGGATGAAGCTATGATTTGGCATTCTTTGACTGTCAACATGATGAATTTATGCATAAATTATGAAGAGGGGAAAATTTGAAGTTTGAAGCCAGGGGAATAATTTGATGAGTCATACTATACTTCACAATGTTATCTGGCAGCCACGTTAGAGTACACTGAAGCACCAAGAGATGAGGGGTATGGAGGTTAGTTTTGAGACTGTTATAGTGGCATAGAAATCTAGACTAGAGATCTCTTCAAGAAAATTAGAGATACCAAGGAAACATTTTCATGCAAAAATGGGCACAATAAAGGACAGAAACAGTATGGCCCTAACAGAAGCAGAAGATACTAAGATGAGGTGGCAAGAATATATAGAAGAACTGTACAAGAAAGATCTTCATGACCCAGATAACCACGATGCTGTGATCACTCACCTAGAGCCAGACATCCTGGAGTGTGAAGTAAAGTGGGCCTTGGGAGGTATCACTACGAACAAAGCTAGTGGAGGTGATGGAATTCCTGCTGAGCTATTTCAAGTCCTAAAAGGTGATGCTGGTGAAGTGCTGCACTCAATATGCCAGCAATTTTGGAAAACTCAGCAGTGGCCACAGGACTGGAAAAGGTCACTCCCAAAGAAGGGCAATGCCAAAGAATGTTCAAACTACCACACAATTGCATTCATTTCACATGCTAGTGAAGTAAAGATCAAAATCTCCAAGCTAGATTTCAACAGTACGTGAACTGAGAACTTCCAGATGTTCAAGTTGGATTCAGAAAAGGAAGAGGAACCAGAGATCAAATTACTAACATCCGATGGATCATAGAAAAGGCAAGGAAATTCCAGAAAAACATCTGCTTCATTGACTATGCTAAAGCCTTTGACTGTGTGGATCACAACAGACTGGAAAATTCTTAAAGAGATGGGAATACCAGACCACCTTATCTGCCTCCTGAGAAACCTATATGCAGGTCAAGAAGCAACTGTTAGAACCAGACATGGAACAACAGACTAGTCCTGAATTAGGAAAGGAATACATCAAAGCTGTATATTGTCACCGTGCTTATTTAACTTATTTGAGAGTACATCATGTGAAATGCCAGGCTGAATGAAACACAAGCTGGAATCAAGGTTGCCGGGAGAAATATCAATAACCTCAGATATGCAGATGACACCACCTTTGTGACAGAAAGCGAAGAAGAACTAAAGAGCCTCTCAATGAAGGTGAAAGAGGAGAGTAAAAAAGCTGGCTTAAAACTCAACATTCAAAAAAAGAAGATCATGGATTCCGGTCCCATCACTTCATGGCAAATAGATGGGGAAACAATGGAAACAGTGAGAGACTATTTTCTTGGGCTCCAAAATCACTGTGGATGGTGGCTGCAGCCATGAAATTAAAAGACGCTTGCTCCTAATCATGTATGGATGTGAGAGTTGGACCATAAAGAAGGCTGAGTGCAGAAAAATTGATGCTTTTGAACTGTGGTGTTGGAGAAGATTCTTGAGAGTACGTTGGACTGCAAGGAGATCCTACCAGTCCATCCTAAAGGAAATCAATCCTGAATAGTCATTGGAGGGACTGATGCTGAAGCTGAAGCTTCAATACTTTGGCCACCTGATATGAAGAACCGACTCACTGGAAAATAATTTGATGCTGGGAAAGATTGAAGGCAGGAGGAGAAGGGAACCACAGAGGATGAGATGATTGGATGGCATCACTGACTCAATAGACATGAGTTTGAGCAAGCTCTGGGAGATGGTGAAGGACAGGGAAGCCTGGCGTGCGGCAGTCCACGAGGTCACAAAGAATTGGACACGACTGAGCTACTAAACAACATCTAGTGGCATAAATAAGAAAGAATGAGAACCTAAATAAAACAGCCAGAATTTTCCATCTACTTCATGAAGTCAAATTATCAAATGTAATATCTGGTGTCTTAAAAGGCTATATAAATGTTCTAAAACAAAAATGATTTTTAACTTTCATGATTACATTTTTCTTTCTAGTTATGGTTGTATACATTATAGATAAATAATATTTAAATAAACAAATTATCCTTGAAAATAATCCACAGTCTGAAGCAAATAAATTAGGAACTCTTCTAGAAAGACAATGCAAATATATGTCTCTAGTGCTTTACAGCAGTGGATTCTTTGGATTAATTACAAGAAATTTTCTCTGTGAACCTAAGCTCTTTAACCATAGTTTCTCCAGGTTAAATGGTACACTCTTTATGCACACATCCCCCACGTATCCTCTCTGAATAGTGCCCACCAGTGACGTTGCTGTGCCAAGACCTCTGATTTTCTAAGGAATTTGCTCTTTCTACAATTACTCAGGAAAAGAAAGGCAATTTTCTTTGAAATATTCTGACTCTCAGTACCATTTCTAACATACCGTCAGCCTGCTTACTAGAGTTCTTTTAAAAGGTGTAAGAGGGATGTTAGTGGAAGGCTTGAGGCTGGACCCTGCTGCTCTGAGAGAATAAATTTTGATTTCTTTTCCTTTTTTCTTAAAGTTAACAATCTTAATCATAATAGCAGTGAGTCTCTCAGAGTAGGTGTGCGGGAAAGGTTTTGTTCTGCACAATGGTTAGCCTGGGAGCTAAAGTTAAAAACAAATTGTAAATGCTTTAGTGCTGCTGAGCTAGTTTGTAGTCCTGGAATAATGACTGTCGTCCCTGGGGCTGTCCAGGCAGTAGAGTAAGGGCTGCTGGGTAAATTATTAAAACCACAAGTGAGAGATCTCATGTTCTGTGAGAAGAGAGATCTCGAGAATATCTTTGGGTTCTGGAATTCCTACTTGATTGGCTGTTATTCTTAATCTTTTTGTTGTTTCATTGTTCAAGTTTATATATCCCCAGATAAACTTTTATTATTAAAGGACATTTCAAGTCAATCTAGAATCATGATAAACCATTTTCCTGTACTTTTTTCTTATTTTTATTGGTCACTAGTGTAGAGTTTCATTTTTCACTTGAAATATTTTTTTTGTTGTACTGAAGTAATCCTTGAATGAGGCATTAGATGAAAGTGGATAAAAATAAACTTGATATCTACATCATCTTGTTTGGAGCATACCCAGAAATTTAATTAATAATACTTAGTGTCTCAATAAAAAGTACAGCTAACTGTTCTATTTCTTTAGCTCCCGCCTTGGGCCTGTGGATTCATAATAGATACAAATTCAGACCCAAAGAACTGCCCCTTTCAGCTTTGCTCTCCAATACGTCCCCCGAAATACTATACATATAAGTTTGCAGAAGGCAAACTGTTTGAGGAAACTGGGCATGAAGACCCAATAACAAAGACTAGTCGTGTTTTACGTATGGAAGCCAAAAGCAAGGTAAGTCTTTGTGATCCCCACTGTCAGCCCCGCCATTTACTGAAAAGATTCTGTTTGTTAATTATTAATGCCTCTGATGGGATTACATTAGCACAGATTAGTAAAGTGGATCTCACATTCCACTGCAAGACTCAAATCATTTTAGGAGGTAAATGGACTTTTCTCTGAACTTGAATACTCATGCATTTATTTTAACATGGATTAGAAAATTTATAACCAGCATGAGTGCTAAGTCGCTTCAGTCGTGTTGAACTCTTTGTAACCCTATGAACTGTTGCCCACCAGGCTCCTCTGTCCGTGGCATTCTCCAGGCAAGAATACTGGAGTGGGTTGCCATGCCCTCCTCCAGGAGATCTTCCCTCCTCCAGGGATTGAATCCACGTCTCTTACATCTCCTGCATTGACAGTTGGGTTCTTTACCACTAGTGACACCTCGAAAGCCCTTTAACCAGCTTAGCAAGGCCTTGATTTTGTGTATTGTGTATATTTAAATATTAAAAGTTGATTTAAAGAAAAAAATAGTTTGTGTGTCATTATGGCAAAAATTTTGAAGGTAGTAAACAATTAGAGTGAACTAGGCTAAGATATGGAGAAGGCAATGGCACCCCACTCCAATACTCTTGCCTGGAAAACCCCATGGACGGAGGAGCCTGGTAGGCTGCAGTCCATGGGGTCGCAAAGAGTTGGACAGGACTCAAGTGACTTAGCAGCAGCAGCAGCAGGCTAAGATAGTCCCTGCCCTTGTGGATATTAAATCTAGTGGGGAAGATGCAAGATTTTGAAGAAGTAATTACTAACGTCCTGATTGATGCAGAGGAAGATATACTGAGGACAGTGGAAACATATGGTAAAAGGACCCTACCTCATCTGCAGAAATGGGGAAGACTTCTCTGAGGAAGTATTGCCTCTAGAATGATAAAGAGTTAAGCTATTGGGGGTTTCCCTGGTGGCTCAGTGGTAAAGAATGCACCAGTCAATGCATGAGACACAGGTTCGATCCCTGATCCAGGAATATCCCACATGACACAGAGCACCTCAGCCCGTGTGCCACAGCTGTTGAGCCTGTGTTCCACAACAAGAGAAGCCACCATAATGAGCAGCCTGCATATTGCAACGAGGGAGTAGCCCCCGCTCGCCACAACTAGAGAAAAGCCCACACAGCAAGGAAGACCCAGCACAGCCAAAAATAAGTCAATAAAATTATTTTTAAAAAAGGATTAAGCTAGAGGGACTTGCCTGGTGGTCCAGTGGTTGAGATTCCACCTTCCAGAGCACAGGACTCGGGTTTGATCTCTGGTCAGGAACTGAGGTCCTACCTGCAGTGGGGCAACCAAGCCCGCATGCCACAGGGAAAACCAGCTCGATCAAAAAAAAAAACCAGTTAAGCTAGGAAGGGGGGAGGATTACTTTATAGAAATTCACCTATATCATTCTATAACAATGAACCTTACTGAGAAGTAAAAATTCATTTACACTGTTGTAACAGGTTGAGTATAATAATGAGGGGAAGAGTTCTTCCTTACTTGATAACACGCTAGTGCCCCAAAGTGAAGTTTTCAAAATGGAGTGAAAAAAAATTAGAGTGGTAATAAATAGGTCTATGAAGAGGATGTGAGTGGGTGTTAGGTTAGTAAGAGATTTCAGGTTTTAATGACTGAGATTTCTGACAACTGAGTGCCAAAAATTGAGTTGTTTAAACTTCTTTAGTTAACGTATTTGTATATATTCAAAGATAGGAAATGCTCATTTGTAACCCCAGGTATAGGAAGAATACTATGCTAATATATGTAACCTTGATAGTTACTTCGGTTTGTCCTGAAACAAAAAAAACAGTTAAACTGAGTAGTGAAGACCTTGTTATAAAGTTACTTAACTGTCATGAAAAGCTACATTTAATAAACCATTTTCAAGCAAGAGTCTTACTATCTTTTCTAGTTACTCTAATATTGTGTCAGCAGAGTAGCTGAAAATTAAGGACCCTGATGGACTTTTAGAGACCATAACTCTTTTGTCTTAATTAAATGAAGTTGCTGCTCAACATCAATAAGCAACACATAAAATTGGGGATAAAACTGTTTCAAAAGACTTCTTTACCTGCATAATACATCTTCACTTCCAGGATGGAAAATTAGTGCCAATGACTGTTTTCCATAAAACGGATTCTGAGGACTTACAGAAGAAACCTCTCCTGGTACAAGTATACGGAGCTTATGGAATGGATTTGAAAATGAATTTCAGGCCTGAAAGGCGGGTGTTGGTGGACGATGGCTGGATATTAGCATATTGTCACGTTCGGTGAGTCATGTTTTGTGTGGCATATGAGGGCTGGAGCATCATCACATGTCTGGAATAACGAGATGCTGGGGAGCGAACGTTGATTTGCTCATTTGTACTCCTAAACCTGTGCTAGTAGAACCTGGTTCACTAGCAGAACACTGGGTCTGGGATTGATTAATCCCAGAAGCAAAAGGGTATCTTTTTAGGATTTTACACCAGATTTTTTGAATTTTTAGAATAGATAAACCAATGTCTGTACTTAACTACATTAGTGTTTCCATTTCATTCTCCTGAGTTTGGATTTTTCTAAAATAGCTTCTTAGGCTGGACTCCCTTTTTTCTACTCTAATTTCCATATTATTTTGCTGATTCCAAGACACAAATAGTATTTTGTTTCTGTTTAAATCCTTTACCACTTTCCCATCTCCACAATGAAATCCAAATCCTCCATATTAACATCCTAATGATGTGGCTTATCTTCATAGTGGCGTCTGTCAGCATTCCCCAGATACGCCCTCCTCTGCAGCCATGTACATCCTACACATGCAGCCTTTGCTACACCATTTGAAATGACAGCCTCTGTGACCTCCCACATGCTGTGTCTTGATGCCGTCCCTTTCTTTTTGTTGTTGTTCAGTTTCTCCATCGTGTCCGCTCTTTGTGACCCCATGGACTGCGGCACGCCAGGCTTCCCTGTCCTTCACTGTCTCCCAGAGTTTGCTCAAACTCATGTCCATTGAGTTGATGATATCATCCCTTTCTTTGCCCTTCTGGGAACTCACATTCTTCCTTCAAGACTCAGCTTAGGTGTCATCTCCTTAAAGCACTCATGTTCCTGACTCACATATATAGACAGGTGGATAGTCTCTGCTCTGGTTCTGCTTCTGTTATAGCAGTAACTGTGTTCCTTGGTAGCTGTTTTTCCCCGAAAAATTATGACCTTCAAGACAGAGGATTTCTACTTATTTATATTTTTAAGGCCTGCATTTAGCACAATGCCTGGTAAATAGCAAGCAGGCACTCAAAGCATATTTGTTGAATATTTTGATTGTCTACATCAGGGGTTGGCAAACTTTTTCTCTGAAGAACTAAATAGTAAACATTTTAAGTTTTGCAGGCCACATATGGTCTCCACTGCATATTCCTGGTTGATATTTGTTTTTTCCCCCAATCTTTAAAAATATAAAAATCCTTCTTAGCTCAAGGGCTATATAAAAACAGGTCTCTGGGCAAATTTAGCCCACAGGCTATAGTTTGCTGACCCTGACCTATATCATTAATATTTTTTCCCCACTAAAACTTCTTTGCCCTTTAATTTCAGGGGAGGTGGTGAGTTAGGCCTCCAGTGGCACGCTGATGGCCGGCTAACTAAAAAACTCAATGGCCTTGCTGACTTAGAGGCTTGCATTAAGACGCTTCATGACCAAGGCTTTTCTCAGCCAAGTCTAACAGCCCTGACTGCTTTCAGTGCTGGAGGGGTGCTTGTGGGAGCATTGTGTAATTCTAGTCCGGAACTGCTGAGAGCTGTGACTTTGGAGGTGAGTACTCTGTCTCTACTGTTTACCGAACAGGGAGGCGTGAAGTAATAGATGCTCTAAGAAAAATTTCCTGTTCCAGTTTACCATTGCATAGAAGAATAGCAGAGCTTTTAAATTTTAAACAGAGAATTGTAGCTATGGGAGAACTTGCTGACAGTATTCTTTATTGATTTTTAAGGATTGCCACTAGGCTATTCTCATTGATCATTTTATATCTGTAAGAGCATTTAGAATTGGTGGAAAAGCAGCAAAGCATATATGACACACCAGATCTAGGAAGATCTAGGAAGTCAGGCCGAACACACTGACTCTGGAACGTATGAAATCCTTTGGCTCTGTTGGCATCAACATTTCAGTCCTGGATTTAGGGACTCTCTATTTTCAGATACTCCATTCTTATTAGTGGTCTTTAGGAGTAGTTTTTCTGTACTTCAGTTGAAATACCTTGACCTGTTCTGGAAAGGCTCTATATAGTCTTTTGCTGGTGTCCAAAATTATGAAATTACAGCAGCTCATTCACCTCCACCACTCTCCTGCTTCCTGGTTAGTGTAGGGGCAGAGGACATTTTCCTCTTCCCTTCTAGTTTCTTCTGGCTGGTCTAAGAATTAAATTGACGTAAGGCGGATTAACAGAAGAAAATGAAACGAAAGTTTAGTGACAGGTGTACATGGGAGATGCCCAGGAAAACTGAGTGACCACCACAGTGACAGAGCTCTCAGCTTAACGCTGTCTTCAGCTAAAGGTGAAAAAGGATGTTGGAGGTACTGAGTTGTTTCTTCAGGAGACAAGGCAATTCACGTGGAGATGAAAAGTGAAAGTCTGGTAAACAAATGTTTGTTAGCAGAGACCAGGGAACACAGAGTGGACTCTGGTCTCTAAGCGTTTCCCCAGCACATGTCATCCATATTTATTATCTGGTGATATTCCTGTAATAGGCCCTCTGTCTAAATTCTTCAGGCAGTTATAGAAGAGTACAAAGTTTCTTTCTGAGACTTTTTGGACCTTGATTATTTTCAGCTTAAAATAATCTGGGGGTGGCAAATTTTGTTCTTCTGCAGTAGATAACTCTAGAAGATAATTAGGATAGAGTAAATGATTTTCAGGGTTTTTTTTTTCTTTTAATTTTGAGGGTGTGGGGTAAACTATAGGCTTGTATGAAGTAAATAAGTGTTAAATAATCTTACCGTGTAAATCTGTTTTTAATAGAAATATTAGGTATAGAAGGGAAAAAACTCCAAGCAAAAAGATAATAATGGCAGAATTATAAAGAAAATGTGACTAACTTTTGACTTTGAGAAATTACTTTGACTTTAGAAGTCAGAAAGGAAATCATCAGAAATGTGTGTATAAGGATATTTACCCCACATTGCTTGTAACAGTGAAGATCTGGAGTTAACCTAAATATCCAACAGTTCATTCAGAATTTGGGGCATATTATATCTGATTGGTAAAACTAAATTATGTGGCTACTTCCACTCTGAGGCAAAGCTGGGACGGGACCTATCTGGCATTTAGCATTTCTACTGTAAGAGGCAGCCAGTGTCATAAGGTTAGGGATACTCTAAATGCAAAAAAGAAGCTAAGTCAAAGATATTAGGCAGACAAAAAGAATTGCATTTGCCCAATGTACTTGTTTAATGTTAATAGAAAACAAAGCTGAAAAACAGGTTATCAGAAGATTATAATGGCTTCATAAACAAAGCAGCTGCCATTTCTTTTAACACTTGCTATAAGCCAAAGAGTGATTTTATTTTTCAACTTGGATATTTTTCAGATTTTCTTCAGTTATCGTTTATTACCTTTTTATAATGTAAAGTGTCCAACTGAGTTTATTCATGTGTTCTGGGAGTTTTATTTTTAATTGTGGTAATATAGCATAAAATTTATCATCATAACCATTTCTAAGTGTGTACAGTTCAGTAGTGTTAAGTACATTCACATTGCTGTACAGTCAGTTTCTATAACTAATCTTGCAAACCTGAAACTCTGTACCCATTAAGTAGCAACTCTCCAACTACCCCTCCTCCCCCTAGGCTCTGGTAATCACCATTCTAGTTTTCTTTGAATTTGACTACGCTAAGGTACCTCCTATATAAATGGAATCATACAATATATGTCTCTTTACAAGTGGTTTATTTTTACTTAGATAATTTCCTCAAGGCCCATTGTGTTGCAGCAAGTGTCTTTCTTTTTAAGGGTGAATTTCATTGTATCACTGCATTTATATTTTGCTTATCCATCCATCTATCAGTGGACCCTCGGGTTACTTCCAGTACTGCTGTGAACAGGGGTGTCCTCCTCAAGACCCTGGTTTAGTTTCCTTTGGATACACACCTAGGAATAGAATTGCTGGATCATGTGGCAATTCTGAGTTTAATTTTTTGAGAAACCAGTATACTGTCTGCACCATTTTACATCCCCACTAACAATGCACAAGTGTTCCCATTTCTCCACGTCCTTGCCAACACTTTTCTTAATAGAGCCTCGTGGATGTAAGATGGCAGCCCTTATTACATGAGAAAAAGAAAACTAAAAGCAAATTGGAAGATAAACCTTTTGTCATTCAAAGAGTCTGAATACCTTAAAAGCCAGTTACAAATCTCAGGTCCTGGTTACGGACTGGGTAATTAATCTGGCTCCTGGGAATGTACATTGCTGCTTGAGCTCTGTTCTCTCATGTCAGCATGTATATTCATAAAGTATAGTGTTATCTGAAACTCATTTCACCAATTTATTAATTGAAGTTTACATCTGTCTGACTTTTTTTTCAGGCACCTTTCTTGGATGTTCTCAACACTATGATGGACACTACACTTCCTCTGACATTAGAAGAATTAGAAGAATGGGGGAATCCTTCATCTGAGGAAAAACACAAGAACTACATAAAACGTTACTGTCCCTATCAAAATATTAAACCTCAGGTAGTGAAAGGCAGTTGTGATACTATCCTGAAGTGACAGAGAAAATCATTAGAAGGATGTTTACCCGAGGTGAAGCAGGAATTTAGTAAGGTCTTAATGTTGTGTCTCCTTATAGTACTCAGACACCTCTCAGCCCCTTCTCTGCTCATACTCCTTGCTTGTTTCAACTTAATAGCTCAGGAGACTAGATTCGGTAAGATCAGGGTCTCACTAGTCAAGAAAAGGTTATTCCAGGTAACAAATAGTCTAGTATCGGGATGCTGTAAATCTCAAAAATATCAAATGAGGAGAAAAAAAAAGTCTATCACTTAGGGGAAAAAAATAGAGATAATTGTTTTTCATAATCCATAAGGAATGAGATCATAACGAATTCTTTGTACAT
The DNA here is from genome assembly GCF_019320065.1 of Cervus canadensis. Lineage (NCBI taxonomy): Eukaryota > Metazoa > Chordata > Mammalia > Artiodactyla > Cervidae > Cervus > Cervus canadensis. Next base: position 25,779,498 of record NC_057390.1, on the reverse strand, counting down.
CTCTTTCCTTTCAGCATTATCCTTCAATTCACATCACAGCTTATGAAAATGACGAACGTGTACCTCTGAAAGGAATCGTAAACTATACGGAGAAACTCAAGGAAGCCATCGCAGAGCATGCTAAGGACACCGGGGGAGGTAGGAACCCACCCGGGAGCTGGGGACCATCACCGTCAGTACTGCTCAGAGTAGTACATCTCACGCTGCAGACCAAATGAGTCACCCAGAATCATAGGCAAATCACTGTTTTCCCTGTGTTGACTACCCAGTAGAAGCAAACGTAATGACTATAGTTGCCTTGCCTCTTTTTCAAAGGACAGCATTAAAAAGGTAAGCAAGGCACAAAGAAAAAAGTTAAATTTATCAAACATAACTTGGAGGTATAGTATCATACTATATCATACCATTCATTCATTTAACAAAATTAATTGAGCTATTATTCTTGAGATTCTTTTAAGTTTTTGCTCTGGAGCTTCCATGCCCAAAATAGCAGCCCTAATTTTCTCTAGTTCTTTCAATTGTATTAAAGAACTCTTACTTTTTTTCCTTGTCAAGACATGGGAGCGTCTGGGCTCAGGGTGGAAAGAGCTCACATATAAGTTTTCACACAGTTGCCTTCTATTCAGTTCCACATCTCACTCGCACCCATTGCTACAGCTGGTGTTTCTAAGTCACAGGGCTCTCAGATTCCATAGGACCCATTAGCTTCTTGCTAGGTCACAACCTTCTCCATGTGGCCCTATGATCTTTCCATCCACCTTCCTTTGTCTGGGCCTCCTCCTACATTTCCTGTTTCAGAAATTTGTTTTCTACTGCTCTCCACCCCATCCCACCCCCCACCTCTTCTTGTTAGTGGTGGTGGTGATGGTTTATGCCTTTCTTCTTCACTGTTACAGAGAAGGAAGTGGCAACCCACTCCAATATTCTTGCCTAGAGAATCCCGTGGACAGAGGAGCCTAGGGGGCTGTTGTCCACAGGGTCACACAGAGTCAGACACAACTGAAGTGACTTAGCATGCATGCCTGCATTGGAGGAGGAAATGGCAACCCACTCCAGTGTTCTTGCCTAGAGAATCCCAGGGACAGAGGAGCCTGGTGGGCTGCCGTCTATGGGGTCGCAGAGTCGGACACGACTGAAGCGACTTAGCAGCAGCAGAAGTTTCACTATTATTTTAGTAGAGTGCTTGAAAAGGAGAGGGGTGAAAGGGGTGGGTCTCAATTAGCCAAAACCCTTCTAATTGTTTCATATGTTAACTCTTTCAGGCCATCAAGTCCCCAGTATTATTTTAGATATTCAGCCTGGAGGCAACCATGTGATTGAGGATTCTCACAAAAAGGTATGTTGTCAAGCCCCCTAAGGTGGTAGATCCCCAAGTAGTGATGTACTGTGGTTACACAGGGTTGTGCAGGCCCCTCCACCAGCTGTTGGGTCTGTGGCTTAGACTTGGAAGAGGACAAATGCTGAGTCAGTAAAGAGGAAAGGTTCCTGATGAGTGAGCTCTGTCAGAGAAAGTAATGGAATCTGTCATTGGGAGCTTCCACCTCTGTGCCAAATAAAAAAACTCTCTTGCCATAAATTGCTGATTTCATAGTTGTGTGAAGATGGATAGACAAGGAGAGACTTGGAACACTGGAGTTTTACCACAAAGGCCTTCTAATTTTTTTTTTAACGTGTTTCTTTTAGATTACAGCCCAAATTAAATTCCTGTATGAGGAACTTGGACTTGACAGCACCAGTGTTTTCGATAATCTTAAGAAATATCTAAAATTCTGAAATGCTGCGTTCATTGGGAACTGGAAACACACTGAAGTCTTTCATAGTCATATTTCCAATTATGTTCACAAAAGTGAGTTTTTTAAGTTAGTAAATAATTTTTTAAAAATTTTATTCCCCATCCAAATTTGGTTTCATAAACAGCTCACTTGCTTATACCAGTGTCTCCACTGAGGCACATGCCCCTTAACCCAGGAAAGTAACTTTCAAACCATGCTGCGTAGAAGCACATCGAGAAGGCAGTGAGGGAAGGACTGCTGATAGCAGAAGTCTCCCCTTTCTCCTTCAGAACAGCTTCGTTTTACTGTGATTTTCTTTGAACAGTTTACACATCAAGTTCCTGTTTCTGCTAGTGAAAAATTTTAGGCACTCTGGCAATTAAGTCATCCTCCAGTTTCTATACCTGCATTTTCTGGAAGAAGGTAACGTGCTTCCCATTAAAGCTCATTAGATCTTTCTAATCATCTGGAAGTCCTAGGTGCTCTGATCATCTCTTATTGATGCTATTTCAAAAAGTTAAAAGATCCTGCAAGTGATCATTTTCTTTTAAACATTTTATTATTCTTGAAAAACAATTTAAGAACCTTCCCTAAAGCAGTTTCACTCAAGTTACAGAAATATCTCAGAATTAATGACCATTCGGGACTTCCCGAAGTCCAGTGGTTAAGACTCCATGCTCCCAATGCAGGGGCACAGGTTTGACCCCTGGCCAGGGAACTAAGATCCTACATGCCACATGGTGCAGCCAAAAAACCAAAAGAATTAATGACCACTCATAAAGTTTACCCAGCAGCATGCTGCTATATGTGAAGTTACTGCAAATGCTTAGACTAGAACAGAATGCCAGTGCCCCCATCTCTTTCATAGAGGTGCCTAACACAAGCTGTACAGTATGTTTAATACCCTGGAATAGCATGCCCGGTTGGAAACAAAACATCTATCTTTGAAAGCTGTTTGACGATGAAGGAGATTCCTAGTGTTGTATTCAAGGATGAGTCCCTCTCCACTGGCCAGTGTAACAGCATGCGTGTCAACTTCACGGCCACTGTAGGCAGAATTGGTACTTAACCTTATCCTCACTCTTGTGGGAATATTTGAAATCATTTCCTTTAGATTTAGCAGTGATGATTCTCCAAAATTCAGAACCACGAGGAAGACTCTGTTTATCCCATCCAGCTCTCTTGTGTACATGATAGAGTGGTTGTCACTCCTCAAGTAGCAAAACCACCCCCTGCTGAGGAGCAGCTCATTGGCATGAAGCAAGCTTAATTCTTGATATAACTTCAGTGCTGATCTGGGCTGAGTCTTTTGGACCTATTTAAAAAAAAAAAAAAGAATACTAACATAAATGTTTGATTCTCAGAGTATCAAGAATTATTTCCCAAAAAAACTTGCTTCCATTTTATCCCTTAAAATAACTACTAAATTTTAAGTATGACTAAGTAGGGAAGCAGAGTCCATGGGGGTAGCAAAGACTCAGACATGACTGAGAGACTGAACCGAATAGTTTATTTAGCTACTAATAGCAACTACAGATAGAATTTCACCTTGTCTGGGAGTCCTTGCAGAGTGCAGTTTTCTGCTACATTTTGGCCACAGCTGATTTGGATGTCAAATTTGACTCCACTAAATGTCCATATCTAATTTAATGGATATTTAACATGCCTAAATAAATCCCTTTATGCTACATTTAACTGGCAGAAAAGCAGCCATCCTGGCCATGGACTCCAAGGACTTCTGTTGAATCGGGGTCTCTCTGTTCTCTTTTGTAGAATAATGTGTAGGTTGGTGTAACTTCAGGAGATGCTAGTTATGAACAGAAAATTGCAAAAAGGGATGCAAAGCAAAATGCTGTCTAAAGTGAAAGAGATTGCACCAATTTTTTTTTTTAACCCATAAAAGTAATATATGTCCATTAAAGAAGATTGAGGTAAATTTTATAGCTATATAAAACAGACATAATTTAATGTTATATTTTTTTTGTTTTTTTCCTTTAACATTTCAAACATCTTCTGTTATTAAATGTCATTTTAATGGCAGAATAATCATCCAGTTGAATGGTTATACCATATTTAACCATTCCCTTTCATTTTGACATTTGAGTTTCTAATATGCTTCCCCCATATTTGCATTATTTATTTATGACACAAATATCAGAAAGACAATTACTGTGTCAAGGAGTATGGATACTTGATACATAATGCCAGATTTGTCTTCATGTAAGCAGTTACCAAGTCAGTGATAACATTCATTCATTATAGTCTTGCCAGTCATGTTGACTTCAGCAGTAGTGGTGGTTATTTGGGGTATTACTGTGTGGTATTTAATAAATGTCTGAAAAAAATGTCTATTCTGTGTTTATCAGGTACAGAGGTATTTATGGTACATGTATATGATATATGTATATGACTTGTCAACTCACTATTAACATTTTGTATAGCCTTAGATAATGCATGAAAAAGCATAGTTCAATGCCACGTACATAAAAAGTGCCCAGTAAGTGTTGTTACTTTTGTCTACTTGATTTACCACTTTCTAGAGGTATGTTCAAGCGTCTCTCTGTAACTGTGATTTCTTAGTTTCTCTTTACAATTCTCAGAGTACTTGTTTTATATATTTTGAAGCTATTGTTAGATGCATAGATTCATGATTTATAGTGGAATGTTCTTTTATCAATTCTTGAAAACTGCCTTTGTCTCATAATGCTTTTCATATTGAATTCTATTTTGTCTGCTATTAAATATTTCCCCACCTGCTTTTTGTAACTTTATTTTTTTAAATAGACAATGCATGCATACAATATAAAATTCAACTATCAGAAAAATATACAAATAAAATGGTTTTCTTCACCTCTTCCCCTAGCTTTCCATTTACTCTTCCCAGAGATACACTCTTACTGTGTATATATTCTTCCATTTTATGTATCATAGGAAATGTTACATTCTGTACCTATGCAAACATAGGTAAACATACTTTTTCCTTCTTTACACAAATGGTGGCATGTTACCATTCTGTAGCCTTTTTTTTATTATTATTATTTAGTAGGTCAGAGGTCATCTCATATCAATCCACACTGAATATGATTTTAATATGCATTAAAAATTGCATACTTGTCTCTTATATAGATTAACTGTAATTGATTCAACTGGTTTTCTATTGATAAAATATATAAATCATTTTCAGAGTCTTCTGGAAGAGATATCTAGGAATGAAATTACTAAATTAAAAGGTATATGCATTTCTTTGTTGTGAAAGCAATAGTCAGCTGGCAATCTTTCTGGGTCCTTTTGTTTTAGCTATGTCTCTTATGTCAGATTTTGTCTTTGTTTTCTAATCCAAGAGTTTTTATCTTTTAATAGGTGAATTTAAGCCATTTATATCTGTGATTACCATATGTTTAGACATAGTCCTATAGCCTTATTTCATCTTTTATTTTAATTGCACTGTTGTTTTATCTTCTTTCTTTTAGCTTTTTATTGGAGCACTTGGCTTTCTTTATGTACTTTTTTTCCTTCTAATATCCTTTGAAAATTACTGTTTATGTCTGTTCTTCTAATGGTTACCGTTAAAACTGTAATGACCATTTAAAAACATTTTTCTTAACACAGCAGTGTGGTTCCGTATAACTTCCTGCAGCGCTGAAAGCTCCGTATCTGTGCTGTAGAGTGTGGTAGCCACTAGCTACTGAGCACCTGAAATGCTGCCTGTGTGACACAAGAACTGAACTTTTAATTCCGTTTAATTTTAGTATCACAGTGATTGGTGGTTACTGGACAGCTCAACTCTAGAGTGAGTTACTCTGTCTCCGTCCTCCTAAAGTGCATTAGCCCCCGTGCATTGTGTCTCGCTCACTTGCTGTCACACACACCCCTTCCCTGCCACTACTTCCCATATACAAATAAATCACTAGCATTTTTACTCCAAAATACCTTATTTTACATTATATATCAAAAATTATTCATCCTTAAATTTTGCTGATTCCTTTCCTCACTATTATTTTATACATCATATCTTCCTTTTAGACTCCTTTTGGTTTTGTTGGAGTCCCCAATTTCTCTTTCAGAAACTGGCTAGACATGGTAAAATTTCTATCCTTGTTTTTCCATTTTTGCTCTTGAATGCCAGTTTAAATGGATATAGGATTCTTGGTTTAGAATCAAGTTTCCACTACAACTGTGAAGGTAACGTTCTAATGTGTTTTAGTATCCAGTTGAGAAAGCTGATGCCAGTTCAATTTTTAGTCCTTTTCTCAGGCAGTCTGTTTTCAGGTTTCTTTCTGTGTATTTTTATGGTTTTCTCTTTATTTATCTCTGTTCTCTTCTAGAACTCACTTTTTGTTATATGTTGGAATTCCTAGATTTATTCTCCACATATCAAAAATTTTCTCTCTATACTGTTAACTTCTTTGCCTCCCCCCCCCCATTTCCCTTGGAATATCAGTATCTTTGTAACTGGTTCTAACAACTCTTTTATGACTAAGGATGTTAATCATTTACAAATAAATACCGTATTTTATTGCCATCCATTTGCCATCATTTCATTTATGGTGTTTTATATTTGGGTTGTGTATTAAAATACAATCATGTTGTGTTTAAAAAAAAAAACTTCTTTGCCTTTTTATAGTACACCCTGGGATAAAATCTTGCGTCAGTTTTCCAGCACAGTAATTAGAATCTCTATTTTGTTGTTTATTTTGACAATATTTTTACATTTCTAAGATATCAAATCATTTATTTAAGAGAGTTAAGGGACTACATAAAATAAGCTACCAGGGAAGGGGTGATTTTTTTAGTAATGAAGTCTTATGTCATTATTTTCTTTGCTTTCTTCAGGGTTTTCTTAGTCCCTCTCATGGTCTTAATTGTTCTCAAATGTAGTGTGATTTTTGGTGATTCATTTATTTTTGTATTTGATACTCCATGTTTGCCTGTCTTCAGTTGCCTGTCTCTAGTAACTGCAAAAAACCACATTGGAGGTGGGTCTGGTTTGTCTTTGGGGGTGTGGGGGTTCTTTTCCTGCGTAATAGTAACCAAACCTAGGGTCCTGCCCTCCTTTTAAGGCCTCTGTGGATTGAGGAGTAAAAGCTCTTATTTCTGAGATCATTCCTCAGTGAGTCCTCCCAGGCACATCACTAGAACTGGCTTTTCTTCTGCTGCTTTTCCTTCTTGTGTGCTTGTAGAAGTTTAACACTGTTTCAGGCTTTGCTCTACTCATTCCACGGAAGTCTGCTCACCAGTCAGGCCCTGGGCTTTTCTCCTCCGGCAGATTTTTGGGCAGCCAGTTACGGCGGAGCAGGAGCCTTCCTGCAGTGCCCTCAACCTGTCCCCATCTGTGCTGTTTTCTCCTGCGTCATATTTTAGACTGGTTTCTGTGCTCTTGTTTCTCTGTAATCTTAATTTTACTTTCTATCTTCTATAAATTAAATCCTCACCTTATTCTAGGGCTCATATGGAGGTGTTTTATTAAAATGGCATTCCCTGAGACTTTTGGTCACCTTGATTATGATCATAGCATCCCCCCAAGCATGACTCATGATCATTTTAAAGACTTGACTAATCTGACCATTACTGTAATTTGCATTTACATTTTCCCATCTGTGCTGGTGTACATTTTTACGTAAGATTTCTTACATATCAGATTCAAATTGGCCTATGGGAATATTCTGGACATTTGGACATAGTGAAAATCAGTTAAGTACACTTAATCCAAAACACAAATGTTAAAATACAGATTTTGTGTCTCACAGACCTACCTGCAAATTTATCCCTGCAGTGCTTGGAGCCGTAAGTTGTGGGAACAGGAGGGTTTACTTGAAGTTCTATGTCAGAATAATCTGGAGAGTTTTCAAAATACTTAGTAGGTGCTATAAAACCTGTATCCTCACGTGATGCCAATAATTTCTCTTCCACTTAAGTAGTTTAGAGTGTGTTTTCCCATGAAAACACCTGAAACTATTTCACATTTTTCTGATCTGAGGAAATGTGTTTGGCTCTTTGCTGGAATTAATGCATTCCTGTTTAAGAAATTTGTTTGCTGAACTTGGCAGACTCAATCACCATGAGAACAGAAAACAGTAAAGGCAAAAGCTGGAGGGTATGCTTTTCCAGAGCAGCTACTTCTAGGGATAATTCATGTCTTTAGTTTCTGTAGGTAAACAGCCTTGCTCTCAGAATCTTACTTTAGATTGATTGATCTCCTCTCCTTCCTTCCTTTGGAGAGAGAGGAAAGGAGAAAGGATAGCTGGCTTGCTGAAAGACCTCCATAAAATGTGCTTAATATTTCATACCTCAGAATCATTCCAGTGATGAGTTGTATACCATATGATAATGCTTTGCACCACTTCATATTTTCACAAAAACATGACTTGCAAACTCCTTAAACATGAAAACTACAAAAGAAGCCTATGTGATTGATTTAAAGAACACCAGTTAAGGTTTTAGACAACTCAAGGTGAGTGTGTGTTGTCAGCAACAGAAACTCATTTCCTGTTTCTGGAGTTAGCATAAAATTTTCATGGATACTTACATCAACATTCACAGTATGGTAGTCTGAACTGGTGGGTAACCAGGTATGACTGCCTTCAGAAAAACCAGCATTTGAGCTATTGTCCCACTGCATTGGTGACTTTGAGAAGAGAGTACCCTATGTCAAGACCATAAAGAAAAAAACAGATACCTGGTTATTAAAAGAAATGTAATTTAGCCATGATTTATTAGTAATAAGTATTTAACTCCCTAATTTCTCAGCTAGTACTCAAATTCATTAGCATTCATAAGGAAAAGGCTTTGACATTCAGTACTTAAAACCAGCTTTACACTTTAATTGGAAAACAGTAAATGACATCTTGAGTGTGAATAAACTACTAACTGAACATCAATACATGCTTAGAACCTTTGCTGGTTTTCCCTAAAAATGAATAATGTGGGATTTCAAAATGTGCCATTTACAGACTCATTCTGCTGTGATACAACAATGGTGACTTCAAGTATACAGCCATGTAAGTAAACCTAGATTATATCCTTTTTAGCCTGGTTATTGCATGAGTACATACACAAATTTAGGGGCTTAAATAGAAAAGGTTTCATTTTGACCAAATACTAGGGAAATTGGATCTCACAACTGAAAGCTAACCATACAAGTTACAGGTTCAAGATCATTTATCTGCTCAGCAACATAATTGTGAAATCCATAGCCTCAAACAAAAATAAAATTTAAACTACTCAGGCCTAAGGTTGTACATAACATTTGTTAACATAAAAGGAAGAATCTTTGCGCTACGGCCAAGCCATATCTAGCAATACAGACAAGCACTATAATTGGTGTTCTTAACTCTATATTTCAGGTAGAGGGCAATGAATAATATTCCAAACTCAAAACAGGGCTTCTTAAATCTTAGTTCGCCAGAGAATTGGCTAGAAAATATCTTTGAAATGCAGATGCTGGGCTCTCTGTGTGGCTCAGGAGCAGCATTTTTACAAGCTCTCCAATCAAGAAAGCTGAAAAATTCTCACTGCCTAACAGTAAGAAACAAAAGCTAAGTAATCATGATTTTGGTAGCAGAATAGAAATAGTAAATTCTTTGATCTGGCAAAAAAAATGAGGTGTGGTGCATGGTTAAGTTATATTAACTTACAACATCATAGGTTTCGTTGAGATTTGCGGTTAAAATGTTTCTCATTCCTATTTCTTCCCCATAGTAAGTTATGGGAGTTCCAGGCAGTGTGAAAACAAGCATGTTCATGATGTTGACATATTTCTCTCCCAGACGAGAAGTCAGCCGGACATTGTCTGGTCCACCAGTCTGAAAGGCAGATACTTTAAGTGCTCTATATAGAGTTATCTGGAAGATTTGCGTTTCACAAACAGTTCACCAGGCAGAAAAACATGGTTAACCATGGGTACCTTGTATCACCAAACTTGAATCTGAGCCCTAACCCTGCTCCTTGGCTATAAAATTGTGATCAACAAGATGGTGGTAACCCTTTACTTCACGATGGTATTGCAAATAAGACACAATTTATGAGAGTACCTATTAATATTTTCACACATTTGGATAAGAGAATACTGACAGGAAAGGAAATATGTTTCCGCCTGAGGAGGGACAGGGGTGAGACAGGGAGGGACAGGGGTGGGACGGAGGTGAGGGCAAAGAACGGGGGTGAGAGGGGGAGGGACGGGTGAGAAGCAGCCTGATGTGCCCCTGATATGTGTGAGATTTTCGAACTTTTCAAAACAAATTTAAAGTTAAATCAACTTTTATTTTTTAAAAATCTATAAGAAAATTTCTACAGGGTTTTCTATTTAACATATTTCTTTGTTGGTGGTTTAGTCACTAAGTCACGTCTGACTCTTGTGACCCCATAGACTATATAGCCCACCAGGATCCTCTGTTCATGGGATTTCCCAGGCAAGAATACTGAAGTGGGTTGCCATTTCCTTCTCCAAGGGGATCTTCTGGATCCAGGGACTGAACCCAGGTCTCCTGCCTTGCAGGGGGACTCTACCAACTGAGCCACCAGGGAAGGCCCATTTCTTTGTTAAATGTTCTGATTACATGTTTTAACAAACCTTTCCATAAACCACAACTCAAATCTTGTGCATAAGCCAAGCATGGCACTTTCCTGTCTAGAAGTACTTTCACACCTACATTATATTTTATTTACTCCATTCACTGCAGTCCTGTTGGGTACTATTATCTCCGTTTCACAAATGATGATACAAGCTGAGAAACTGCATCATTTATTCAGGTCAGGGTTATAACACAAAACCAGCCTTTGAACTTGAGTCTAAAAATAGGAACTTAGTTGTTATAATTCAGCAAAAAAAGGAAGTTTGCCTTTTTTTCTTTAGATCTACTAAAATTCTCTTTACAATTACCTTTCTATAGACCATTGTAAAGTATTTTTCTATTTCTATGGCCAGAAAATCAGGTTAAACTTTGCCACTGTTCATTCTTTTCATTAACGCAAAAGCATCTGACAAGGAACTCTGTGATTTCTCAAGTCTTCTGGACCTAGAGCACTCTCCTTTTTCAGAACTGAAATCAAGATCAGCAATATACAGAGATCAGCCTCTCACAGGCCAGTGATACCTGAGACTTTCAGCATATGAAAAAACCAAGTGCTAAAACTCCATTATAAAATTTGTATAAAGGGGCACTTCTGGAATGGTGGAGTAAGGACCACCAAAATCTCTTAACATGAAAGCAAGAAGAATGCTGGCCAAAAAAAAATCTACTTTTTTGGAACTTGGAAATGAAATGCTTACTAGCAATCCAAGGAGTATTCAAGAACAGCTGGGTCTCAGTAAGAACAGTAAGATTTGTGTCATTTTAACTGGCCCTAACCTCCCCTCAGATTCAAGACAGCCTTGAAAACCAACAGTTAACTGTAAAACCCAGCAGCCTAGTAGAAGCTCTGGAAGACCAGAATAGCATTAAAGTTCATCAAAAGCTCCACCTCTAAAGAACTGTCACTATTTAACCTTTTCAGCAGCTCACTTTTGGATGGATTTTTTTCTTTATCTGCTCTGACTCAGAGCTGAGTATGCATGTCATCTTATCCGGAAGGCATCTGCCAAAAACAATTGATTACTTGCCAGAGACGGGGTTACCAACCTGGGCCAAACAGAGACTGACCAGAAAAACTTAAAGGTTGGAAATGAGATGACCATAATGGGCTTTGAAAGGCTCTGACATTTTCCTGGAATCTAGAAGCCTGCACATATGCACAGGTGCCCAGGGAAACTAATCTCTCCCTCTGGGCCAACCCTGAACTCTAGTAAGAGGGGAGTAGAGACCAAGGCAAAGTTGTAAGCTGCCTGCAGGAGTGTTGAAAGCATCCCTCCCTCCCCCACTCCACTAATAGCCCCTCAGTAAATGCTGGGAGACTTACTGGTTCAAGGCTTCTAAGGAATCTTAACAATCATTAGTGACCAAGCAGAGACTTCAGTGGCCGCACACGACAAATAACACAGATTTTTACAGAATTAATCCACGAAAGTCAATGAAGAAACAAACACTGGGGAAGGGGAGAATGTGATTTTCGAAATTTCTACACTGAAACATCCAGTTTTCAACAACCAATAAAAGAATACAAGACGTGCAAAGAACCAGGGAAGTATGGCCTTAGTGGATAACAACTTTAACTCCACTCATATATGTGTTCAAAAATGTAAACCATATCTGCAGAATTCCTTAAAAGTATGAGAACAATTCTTTATCAGATAGATACTATCAATAAGGAGAAATCATGAAAATGAACCAAATCGAAATTTTAGTTGAAAAGTACAATAAATGAAAAGTTCACTGGAAGGGCTGGACAGATTTGAACTAGCCAAGGAATCAGCAAATGGGACAGATCAGTTGAGATCATCTGATCTGAGAACCAGAAGGAAAAGAGAGAGGAATGACAAGAACCTGGTCAGGAGCTGGGATGGGCCCAGCTCACTAAACCGTCACAAACTGAGGGGAAGGGGAAGGTCACTTACAGACATGTGCCCCGTGTTTCAGAGGTGACTATGCAGTGAGCACGCCAGCACCCTATGCTGAGCTGGGCATAAGGACCTACCATCCAATTGGGCCATTTTCCTTCCGGCATGTTTTCCATCCAGGATGTGATAACCTCAAACACACTGTTGCCAGAAGGCTTGTCTAGTTTACTGAGGTAATTGTTGAAGGGAAAATCTGCTTCTTGGATAAAAGGCAACCCATAGTACACCATGGTCTTGGTGATGCTCTCTCCATGGGCTTCAGTCCCCATGAACCTGTAATAATGAGAAGTACCGTGTCGTCAGGGTCTGTGAGGAGACTGGTAAAGCGCTTTGCAGCTGCTATGCCTCAAGGACAGGATGGGAATGAATGCACACTATTTAACCATGTCAGCTAGGGCTTACTAAGGAAGCAGAATCAAGCCAGACGAACAAGAAATGGCACGCTGAGTCGACTGGCAATTTCTCAACATATTAAACCGAAAGACTAGCCTAATACTAAGTCATGTCTAAAAGAAACACATTTGGATCTCAATCAATACTGTTCTTTTCTTTCTAAATCTAAGTGAAACTCAGTAACTTCCAGGAAGACTTTTCTTTAGCAATTCTCATCACTCCACTTAAACGTACAGTGTATGTCTGCATATAAGGTAAGGGGGCTCACCCAAAAAACTTCCCCTTGTATTTGAACCCCCCTAACCCTTGGACTGCAAGGAGATCCAACCAGTCCATCCTATAGGAGATCAGTCCTGGGTGTTCATTGGAAGGACTGATGCTGAAGCTGAAATTCCAGTACTTTGGCCACCTCATGCGAAGAGTTGACTCATTGGAAAAGACCCTGATGCTGGGAGGGATTGGGGTCAGGAGGAGAAGGGGACGACAGAGGATGAGATGGCTGGATGGCATCACCGACTTGATAGACATGAGTTTGAGTAAACTCCAGGAGTTGGTGATGGACAGGGAGGCCTGGCGTGCTGCGATTCATGGGGTCGCCAACAGTTGGACATGACTGAGCGACTGAGCTGAACTGAACTGAAAGTCTCACTTTATTATTGGGGTGCACTATCAGTTGTTGAAAAGCAAACACTCTTCAGGGAACATATATTTGCCTGAAATGACCCACATCAATGCTGGCTTTAGCTGGTTGAGACATTACATCGAATGGATAAGTACACAGTATCTGGAGCTGGGGTGTTTCAGTTCCAGTCTCACCTCTGTCATCACTGTCTGTGTGACCATTACCTGTATGCCCAGAGTCTCAGTCTCCTCATCTGTAAAACGGGGACAGTTATCAGAGGACCTGCTTCAAGGAGAAATTTCTTGAACTCCTTTTCCAATGATTCTATTGGGTAATCAATATAAACACTACAGGAGTTAAGTTCACTGAGTGTTTATTATGTGCCAGGTACCGTTTTAAGTGTTTCACAGACATCTCATGTAATCTCACAACAACCTTATATGGTGTCAGTTACCACTTTTTAGTTGATGAGAAAACAGACTTAACTGACCTTACGCCGGCTCAAAGTGGCATAGCTATTATGCCTGAGGACTCCACCTCAGGCCCACCTGATTCCAAAGTTGTGTTCCTAACCATCGTAATCTATTAACAGCTTAGCTGGAACATTTGCATGCTAACAGGGCAAATAGTAAATAATAAAGACTAACCTTTAGATAATACATTATCTTTTAATTAATTTTCACAAAATTCCTGTGAATACATATTGTGACTAGCATCATTTTACAAAAGAGGAAACTAAATCAGCAAAGTTAAGCAACATGAGAGACTATACCAGGCCCTAGCATAACTGAGTTATGATGCACTGTAATTATGCGGTTTGTTAAATTATAACTGGAACCTCTTGAGAATGCGTGATTGTGAGGGATAAAGTGCAGATCACACGCTGAGCCTGTGGTTACCTGTATCTCCCTGGCTCCCTGCTGTACTGATTCATGGTCTGCCGGAAGCTGCGGACAATGTCGTGCATTCCCACCTGTGTGGTGGTGAAGTCATGGTGCAGCTGCGAGTAGTGAGTGACCATGTCCTTTGAAAACAGGACAGCATGGTTAGCATAATGTCACATGTCAAATGCCCATCGTAGCCTCATGTGAACTGTCTCTTCAAACGACTCAGACCAAAACACACATGCTTAAAGATGGTCCTAAGGCTTCCACTTCTCAAGGAATTTTGTTCACAGAGAACACTCAATACTATTAGTGTTTCATTTTGTGCTTAACTTATTAACTGTAAATCTAGTAAACAAGTTAAATTTTACCAAACAGCTAAACACTGATTACAAATGTATTTAACAAAATCCTCCTAAACATTTTATTGTCCCAAATGCTCCACATTTTTAAAGGCAAACAAAAGAAATTATCTTAATGATTAGAGTACATTATTACATTTGTACTGTATCTGCTCACAAAATTATTAATACCATGCATTTAAATTTGGTTTTTTACCACGTTTGTCCTTTATTTCTTATAGTTATACTTTCTCGGGGTTTCAATAATTTTTCCTGATACTGATTTTGTGCTTTTCAAGGGTGACAATAATCTTCTAGAATCAAAGTAAAAGATTATGTCTTATACAAGCTCAGTTTATAAGTCCTGGGTTAGGACATGGACAGGCTAGACAGTTCATGAGTTGCCATCCATTCAGTGGACCCCTTTTTAATAAGTGATTTTCTCTTGCTAGATCAAGTGAAGTTTTTTGAAATCTCCAATATCTTTGGAAGTTACATGTCCTTTAAGTTCTTCTTGGGTAGTACACAAAATCCATTGTTCAGGTCATTTGTCTTCAGTGGAAGCATATGCCTATCTTCTGACATATTATAATTAGCAAGGTTATTCTGGAATTTCTTCTCCAGGTATAAATGCTTCTCTTTGGGACAGCTGGCTAACATACAATCTTTTTTTCCCCTTCATTCTTCCTTTCTACTGGAAATCACGTGCAAAAAAAAAAAAATCGCTTAATCATAACCTTGGTTCATGACATGGTCTCATAATTAGCCCATGAAGGCCAGCTTCCCTTTATTACTTAGATAAGATTATCAAATTGATAACCATATGAATTTAATTTTACTTTCTAAAAAGGGCATCATGTTATACCATAATTTAGATTTTTTTCCTACACATTATATCACTAAGGTTGACCCATATTGCTATGTGTTACATTAATTCATTTTGACATACTCTTGTATAAATATACTAATCTGTTATTTTGAAATGCATTTTAGGACTGCTATCTACTTGGCCACTGAAAACAGACTGACTGTAGAATGGTGGTCAACTACAGGAACAGGAGTGGCATGTGATTATTCCTCTGTCTCATGTATGACATGGGAGGGGGGAAGGTTGAGAACCACTGGTGTGAAAGCACAAAAAGCCCAAATTCTGTTGCAGATAGGCTTGGTTGGTAATTCCATTTATCACTTGTGTCACCCTGATAAATTAATTTCTCTAAGATTTGCTAAATGGGGATCATGAAACCTCACAGGATGCTGAGAGAGTTAAATGGAAGGAGCACATAGCATACAAGTGACGCTCAGCAAGTGTTATTTCCTTTCCCTTCTGCCTACGTGTCCTTTAATGACTGCAAAAGCACCTGGGGAATTTAAGCCACCTCCCTTGAGCTTGAGCGAGTGACAAAAATCACGAAGTTATGGCCCTCGGTGGAGTCCACACTGTCCATGCCCTCAGAAAGTGATCTTTAAAGATCACTCTGGAGGGAACCAGTAGAAGGAAATATCTAGTCGCATGCATTTGAAACTCCTGTGTTTCCTAAAGAAAATGATTCAAAGCGCTTCCTATAGGTAGAACAGAACTCACCTCTGGTAAGTAGTGTCTCAAGCTAAAAAAAAAATACTCCAATAACATTTTCAGAAAAGAAAAAAATATAAATAAGTACATATATATTTATGAATATATACTTATTTTACAATATATATTAAAACCATGTATACATATATTAATATGTTTAAAACTTTACCGGGATTTGGGTCTTATTCACTTGGACCTCATCTCTCAGATGCTTTGCTTCTAGAAGAAATTGAAGAGCATTGAAACTAAAGCCATCAACACCCTTTGAGAGCCAAAACTGTATAATTTCCTAAACAGGAAGAAGCAAAAACGCTTGGTTATATCAACAACACATTGTTGTCATGAGGTTTAATAAAAGTCTTGTCTGTTAGTGACTTTCCATCACAAAACAGTCACCTCCACATATAAAAGTATCTATTTAGCACAGTAGTGTCTGAGCCTCATGAACTTTGAATAACTGTATTTATGGGCTCCTATTCTTCCCTCATATTTGAATTCAGAATATTACATATGTAACTGATGCTATGTGCATGTTCCCAAAGTTTAGACTCCACTCAAAATGAAAACATGAAACCACAATGAAAGATAGGACTCAGGAGACACCGGATACATAGCTTATCTCCCCCATGCTCAGTTCCTTAGAAGTCACTCCAAACTGACAGAAAATAACCAATTAAGCAGCTAGTTCATGAAGGCTCTTCCACCAGACTAGGACATTTTGGAGGGAAAGACTGCAGCTTTCGTGTCTGCTTCCCTTGCCACTGACCTAGCCGTTTTATTTAGTGAACCAGCTGAGGAATGAAAGAATGAGGTATCAACCCCAAATGAGTCAAAGATGGTGTGATACTGTTGGGACATCAAAGAAGTACAGCCGGTTCCCTGGCTTCGAGGCATCCACACAGTAGCTGGGGACACGGGAGCGGGTTACCTAACACAAGGCAGGACACCGTTCAGCATCATGAGAGGCACTTCCTCGGTCTGCATGACTGTTGGAGCACCAAGAAGATCAAAGTTAACCTGAGTGGGCATGGACATGTGTTTCCTCCCTTCAGGCAAGGAAAAGCTAGAGCTTGGCTTGAGATACCATCAGAAAGCAAGCCTAGAAGAACATTCTGGACTGTTTTGGGACAGCATGAGTCAAGCATGGAGGCAGAGGATGACTTGACCTGTATGGGGATAGTTAAGAAGACCAGGTGACCTTGAAAAGCAGAGGGCCTGGTCTCAGTTTCCCTCCCCCTGCCAACCCCTCCCAGCTGGGCCTACTCCTGCACCCATCGAAGGACACCCTTCTGCAAAGGGACAATAGCTCTCCCTGTTCTCCTTTCAGCTCAATCCTTGCCAAAGGGAAGTTTCTACAGGAATGTGTACATCATATTTGGAGAAGGAGATGGCAACCCATTCCATCACATTAGAGCAGAACCGCCTGTACCTTAAGGTACTGGAGTGAAGAAGCCAATTTTCACCTAGTGAGGGGAACAGAGCTACAGACCTCAAATAATGACTGTCCCCAAAACCACTTGCTTGATTCAAAGTGTCTTTCTTGTATCTACATGGGCATATGAGGCCTCTTGAGGCTGCAGGTCAAGGCTCCCAAAAGTTTCTCTAGGCTGAATGCAAGGCTGATGTCAGTCCATTTAAGGTGAAATTTTGAATGGCAAAGCTTAAACAAATTTTTCAAATCTAAGAGCAGACTCTGCTGCTGACAAGCCTCATTTTGAACACAGCTGACTCAAATGCCCTTAAGCTGGCCCTACCCAGTGGAATTCCTCTTTGGGGTACAAGACCCACAAATCTATTCTTACTAGCATCCTTCTTCACAAATTCATTCATTCAATAAGTATTTGGGTTCCAGTTAGGGACCAGGCACTTAGCTAACAGGCCTTGGAACTAGAACCACGTGTAAAATACAACACAACCCAGACACAATCCTAGGTCTCATGGTTTTTTTTTTAAGAATCCTCAGCTAAAAAAAAAAAAAAAAAAAAAAAAATCCTCAGCTAGACAAATATTAATGCAAAAATACTTAAGTCACAGACATGATAAAGCTTTCAAGGAGAGGAGCATGGTAACGCAGAGGGTGAAACAGCAGGACAGGCCAGGGAGGTCAGCACGTCAGGATGGCAGGAAGTGAAGGCAGTTAAGTTCAAGATTCAGTTAGAGAAGCCCCAGATAGGAAGGCACCTCACTCATAGAACAGGATCCATAGTGGCTCAGATAGAGAAGCCCCAGATAGGAAGGCATCTCACTCATAGAACAGGATCCATAGTGGCTCTAAAGACCCACTTAGCATGAAGCTAACCAAGCTTAAGTTTCAGGACCCTTCACTGCATGGGCCCCTCATTTTTCATTCTAAATAACCACTCTATTTTTTTTTCTGTACCTAATTTTATATTCTTTTTATTGTAAAAAAAAAAAAAGCCCCCAAATTTTGGAGGATGGATACATGTATATGTATGGCTGAATTCCTTCACTGTTCACCTGAAACTATTAAGATATTGTTAATCAGCTATACTCCAATACTGGAGAAGGGAATGGCAACCCACTCCAGTATTCTTGCCTGGAAAATCCCATGGACTGAGGATCCTGGTAGGCTACAGTCCATGGGGTCGCAAAGAGTCGGACATGACTGAGCGACTTCACTTCACTTCTTCATACTCCAATATGAAACAAAATGTTTAAATTTTTTAAAAAGCCCCAGATTTTTATAACCTTCAGATCCCATACAACCGAGGTCTACCCCCAGGTGGCGCTGTTCTTAACAAGAGAGAAGAATGGAAGAGAATCCAGGGTGGGACACAAATAATTAATCCACTCAAGCAGACTCTGACAAGAATGTAGAAAAATATTAAACACCAGGCAGTTGTAAACATTAAGCTTTTGAGCACTGATTTCCTAGAATAAAGCTATTCATTTTCTTCATGGGGTCCTCATTCACTTTGGGGATCTCAGCATTGCTAACTACTGAGCCGACATTAAAAAATGAGAAACCCTGACCTCAGCGTAGGCATATGGCCCTGGCAGGGATTTTCACTGTAGTCTGGTAAGAGATGTTATCATTGCTTGATGAGACAAAACTAAAAAAGTCGGGTGCTTGTTTTTGAGAGTCTTTTTTTTTTTTTAATTTTTTATTAAACTTTTTATTTTATACTGGAGTGTAGCCAATTAACAATGCTAGGAACATTTCCGATGGACAGCAAACAGATTAAGCCATATATATACATGTATTCATTTTAAGAGGCATTTTACATGCTGAGGTCTTCACCCAGATAACCTAAAATTTGCTAAATGGCTCTTGAAAAATATTTTCATTGTGCTATTTATTGTCAACCAGATAAAAAAAGAGAATTCCAGATTTTAATGGTTAACCATCTCTTTATGCCAATTAAGCTCCCCTAGTGTGCCGGATGCAGAAATGGGCACGGAGCCTAGTTCCCCAGGTATGGGTGACCCATGTAGGGACCGTGGGACTCTAGGGACAGTACACTGTGTCCCCAATTTCTAACTAACTCCCATGACATCACGCAGCCCTGGTTTTTCCGCCAGGCATGTCTACATTCTTTTCTCCTTGAACAACTTGCTCCTCTGAGTGAAAAAGGAATTAGTTTAAAGCCTTGAGGCAAAAAAAAAAAAAAAAAACCTTGAGGCAAATCTTTCCTTTTGAGGTGACTAACATTACTGGATCCATTTACCTAAAATAAAAGGTTTGGGACAAAGAAAGTCTCTGCTGTTACACGTGATGATATATAAGACATCCTCTTGATAATGACATATACCCCAGGTCATCTGTCTCAAGAAAGAATGAGAAAGCATAGGCTATTTCAGAAGGACAGAGAGAAACCCATATCCTCTGCTTATAAGCAAGGAAGGCAAATTAGCCCTACTGGTCTTCAGAAATCTGGGTAAAATTCTCTGCTGACTCTTCCAGAAGCAGGACATAGGTCACAGGCTCCAGAATCTGACCCATAAGAGACCATCCCATCTCCCCCACTGTCCAGCTGCATGACTTAGGTTATATGCATGACATCTAAAACCTTGGTTTGCTCATCAATAAAAATAATACCTGCCTTACAGGAATTCTGTGAGGATAAAATGAGGTACTGCTGCCAGAGTCAACTGACGCTTTGGTCTTTGTGCTATGCTTAGTCGCTCATTCATGTCTGATTCTTTGCGATCCCATGGACTGTAGCTTGCCAGGCTCCTCTGTCCATGGGATTCTCCAGGCAAGAATACTGGAGTGGATTGCCGTGCCCTCCTCCAGGGGATCTTCCCAACCCAGGGATCGAACCCAGGTCTCCCACATTGCAGGTGGATTCTTTACTGTCTGAGTCACCAGGAAAGCCCAAGAATACTGGAGTGGGTAGCCTATCCCTTCTCCAGGGGAACTTTCCAACCCAGGAATCAAACTCAGGTCTCCTGCATTTCAGGTTAATTCTTTACCAGCTGAGCTACCCAAGAAGCTTATACCTGACCTCTCTGCCATGTTTGACAACATAGACTAACCCTGTCATCTAGAAATACTCACAGGACTTAGATCCAGTATACCACACTCCTGGTTTGTGACTTCTCTGTCTGCTCAACAGTCTTAAATATTCATGCTCCTTGGGGCTCCATCTTACACCCTCTGTTCATTTCATTTCACAACAGTATTGACTCATTCATCTATCACTTATTGATTATTTAACCAGTACTTATACCAGTCATTTTTGGCACCAGGGACCAGTTTCATGGAAGACAATTTTTCTATGGACAGGGGTCGGGGGTGGGGGGATGGTTTTGGGAAGATTCAAGCGCATTATACTTATTGTGCATTTTATTTCTATTATTATTACACCAGCTCTACCTCAGATCATCAGGCATTAGATCCTGGAGGCTGGGGACCCCTTACTTATATAATAAGCACCATACTATCCTAAGTGCTTTATAAAGGTTAAACCGCTTAATCCCCAAACCACCCCACAAGGCATGTACCGTTATTGTTCCTATTTACCATCAGGGGAATTGAGACACAGAGAGATGATGCATCTTGATCAAGGTCATACGACAAATAAGTGGTACATCGTAATTGGAACCGTGTGGTGCCCTTATGGGCTTCCCTGGTGGCTCAGATGGTACTTCATTTGTTATGTGGCCTTCCTTTAATTTTTTCAGTTGGAGGACCTGCTACACCTGCCCATCATTCCCACATGACAACAACCCCCTCAAGATAAATGACAGACAGCCCTTTGGTTCACCTCAGCCAGCCCAGTTCGCTCAGTGATATTACCTGCCTGACCTCTATGGGCATTGTCCACACGGCAACAAGTCCCAAAGTTTTATCTCTGGACCAGACCTTCCTCTGAGCTCCATGGCATTCTAACCAGCTATCCACTGAACACCTGGATGTCTCACAGAGAGCTCAAACTCTACACAACTGAGAGCCCCCCCGCCAACTACACACCCACTCTTCCCGTATCTCCCATCCCAGGAAACAGACCTGCCACTCAGCCAGAATTCAAATCTGAAACCTGGAAGTCACACCAGACTCCTCTCTAAGGACTGATGATGCCTCTGCAACCCCTACCCTGACTGCCACCCTCACTGGTCCAACCTCCCCACATTCTTTCCTAGTTACTGCATCACCCACCTCCCCAGTTTTTCTGCCTTCAAACCTGCCTTACTCAAATGCCTTCATCACAACCAGACTGATTTTTCCCAGTGCAAATTAAAAATTATTCCCCTGCCCAAGACCTTTTAAACCTAAATCCTACCGTGGCCTCCAATGCAGCTCATGATGTGGTTCCTACCACATCTCTCACCTCGTCCGATCACACCCCCCATCTAGGGACAGCATGTACCCACAGTGGACGACTCCCAGCACCTCCACTGTGCTGTGACTGTGTTCTCTCTGCTGGGGACACTCCCACCGGTGTCTCTTTGCTTGGCTCAGTCTTTCTCACCCTCTAGCTATCATTGCTTCCTCTGTAAACCTTACCCCAGTCTCCCACTCTGTGTCCAGGTTAGGTCCCCGTCCTGCATTCTCCTACTTCCTACTGCCATGAACACTCAGCACACTTTACTGTAATTTCCCATCTGTTTACCATCCCCCTCCAGAATATATTATTATAGCCCAGGATGGCTACCACATGGGTCATTTTTTCTCACTCTCTAGGTATCATTGCTGATATCTATATATCTATATCTAGGTATACGCTCTATTTCCCATTTGTTTACCACCCCCCTCCAGAATATATTATCATAGCCCATGATGGCCACAACATGGGTCCATCTTCAGAATCAGCCTACTCTGGCATATAACCAATACACAACACATGCTGTTTAATGAGGGAATGGTTTATAATGAAGTGCATGGCACACACGTGGTATAATGATGCTGCAGTGATGAGCATCAAGCGCTGAGCTGGCTTATGAAGCAGGTAGTGAGTATATTTTATTTTGCATTGAGCTGTTTGTCTCCAGCAATACCGTGCTCAGTAGGGGCAGAACAGAACCATTACTTATACTCTGCATCCCATCTTTAGCCAGGAGGGCATCTTGGTTCCCAGTCCCCAGCTGCTGTAAACACACTAACTCCTCTACTCCAGGGCTCAGCCTTCCCACATGGGTAGTTTCGGGATCACACTGAGCCCCAGACATGGGGCCAAGCCATCTGGAGTCTCTTCCCTGCTCTGTAGCTCGTCTGCTGATCACCTCTCTGGGCCTCAGTTTCCTTATTTGTCAAATAAGGGATTTGGAGGGCAAATAAAAAACAAACTGATTGGAACATTATAAAATACTAGATAAAAATAAGCTCCCCCCTCCTCTGAGAAGACTTCCTGACTTCTCTAGCTGAAAAAGCTCTACCCCTGGAAGGTTCAGGGCAGAGCCAAACCCCTAATGGCCAGTGCACGGGAAAGGACAAAGAGGAAGAAGAAGGATGCTCCGTGCTGGGTGTCCCCTGCCTGCCAGCCTCCTACCGTGCAGATAAGCTGAAATCTGATGGGAGCCCCGAGGAAGAAGGTTCAGGTCCTGAGTACAAGCTGGTATGCAAGCACGACTCATTCCAAATGCCTCCTCACCACAAATTCTCAGGACTGCAAATTATTAACCTGCATAACTCTGCTCTGAAGATAAGTGCTGCTGGGGGGAGGAGGATGTCAGAAGTCCCTTCACGTGAAAGGACCCTTTCCAGGAGCGAAGAGCCTTCCCTTATAGCATTCAGCCTTTCTTATTTACTTCTAAGAGGAAACCTTCTAAACCAGCCTTGCAAAAAAATGTCTAACCTCTCAACCAGAGGCAGTAATGATTCATCTCAAGAGGGATTTCATCCTGCAAGGCTAGTAACTAAGGCTCCTATTTACGTCCTCCACTACTTGGATGAATTCAAGAGAATTGCTGGGTTAGCCAAAAAAGAATTAATGTATTGCTGGCACATTTTGGCAAAATTTATCACATTTGCCTAAACATCTCCAGGCAATCCATCAATGCCGCAAGGAGCCTGGAGAAATCCACTGTCTGATAAACCAACTGGATTATGCTCCCATTTATGAATTTCCAATTAAAAACCTCCTACAAAAACCGTGCAGAAAAAGTGAAACACAGAGAGAGAAGCAGTTTGCCTCAGATTAGGCATGGACTTGTGGTTAATTTAAGTACATGGATGCCACAGTCTCGGTGCTTGGATTTGAATCCTGTCCCCTTAGTCCCAAGGTAGGTGGTGTCACCTCTTTAAGCCTCAGTTTCCTTCTCTGTAAAACAGTTGTGGTCATAAAATCTCCTAAGTTAGGTTTGTTTTGAGCATTAAATGAGATGATGCTGGTAAAGCACTTGGCACAAAGTAAGTGCCTAATAAGAGTTGGGGGTGTGAGTGTGATGGAGAAGAGGAAAGGTCACACTCCTCCTTAAAACTAACCCCTCGTTAGTGGGCTGACTGTGTCTACCTCCCCTCCCCCAAATGAGACAAGGCTGCCATGACAAGGTGCCTCCTTTTCAAGATCTCAAAGCAATTCATCTAAATTCTGGAAACCATATATAGTAAAAAAGAGCCTTAGAACTAAGGAATTTATAGGAATATATTTAACAAAAGAAGTGCAGGATATGTACACTGAAAACTAGAAGACACTGTTGAAAGCAACTAAAGGAGACCTTGAGTAAGTAGAAAGACATCCTGTGTCCACAGATCAGAAGAGCTAATATTGTTCAGATGGCAATACTCCCCCAAACTGATCCACAGATTCCGTACCATCCCAGAAGGCTTCTCTGCAGAAACTGACAAGCGAGTAATAAAATTCCCAGGGAAGTGCAAAGAACCCAGAACAGCCAGACAATCTTGAAAAAAAAGAACAAGGTTGTAGGGCTCACACATCCCAATTTCAAAACTTACTATAAAACTATAGTAATCCAGACAGTACTGGCGTAAGGACAGGCATGTAGATCAATGGAACAGAAGTGACAGTCTAGAAATAAACCCCGATGTTTATGATCATTTGATATTCAAAAGGGTTCGAAGATAGTTCAGTGGTGAAAGAATAATCTTTGGTAAACACATATTGTTGGGATAACTGGATAGCTACATGCAAAAGAATGAAGTTAGACTCCTTCTTACCATATACAAAAATCAACAAAAAATGGACCAGAGACCTAAGTGTAAGAGCTAAAACTACAAAACTCTTAAAGGAAAACATGAGTTAAATCTTCACAACCTGGAGTTAGACAATGGTTCTTAAATGTTACACTAAAAGCAAAGCAAGAAAAAAAAAGGTAAGTTGAAGATCACAGCAATTAAAAACTCCTGTGCTTCAAAAAGCACCATCAAGGAAGTAAAAAGACAACCTATAGAAAGGAAGAAAATTAATTGCAAATCATATATCCAGAATGTGTTAAAAAAAAAAACAAAAAACATTAACTCAACAAAAAGACAAATGACACAATTTTAAAATAGACAAAGGATTTGAATAGACATTTCCCCAATGAAAATATACAAATAAACTATAAGCACATGAAAAGATGTTCACTATCATTAGCTGTCAGGGAAATACAAATCATAACCACACTGAAATACCACTTCACTAGGATGACTGTTATCAAAGCTAAGACAATAGCAAGTGTCAGTAAGGATACAGAGAAAATGGAAACTTCATACATTGCTAATAAAAATGTAAAATGGTCCAGCTACACTGGAAAACAGTTTCTTAAGAAATTAAATACAGATTATAATATAGATACAGGTCACAGACATCTATGTAGATACTATATGATTCCATTTATGTGAAATGTCCAGAACAAGCTTATTTATAGAGGCATAAAGTAGAGTGGTGGTTTCCAGGGCGCAAAGAGAGAAAATGCGGTAGCCAGAGGGAGTGAGTTCTAATGGGTATGGGGTTTCTTTTGGGGGGTGATGAAAATGTCTGAAATTAGTAGTGATACTCGCATAATCCTGTAAACGTACTAAAACCACTGACTTACATACTTGAAAGGGGTGAATTTTGTGGTATGTCAATTATATCTCAATAAAGCTGTTATTTAAAAACAAAACAAGAACAGACTAAGGGGTACAGGGGCTCTTAGTGACTGCAACAAGCATCCCCTCCATCTGGCTGACATGATGACCTGCAGAAAGAGACCCGCAGCTCCCTGCTCTGTTCCATTTGGGTCTCCTCCTCACCGACCTCGGAGCCCTTCCCTGGTATCCTAAGTTCTTGCCCATGAGAGCCACAGCAGCAGGAATAATGAAAAGAGCAACATGGCTAATGTTTACTGTGAATTATGTGTCAGGTGTTGTTAGACCCACCACTATACAGGTGTGAGTGCCATCAGCTCTCACCTGGGTGCTGCAGGAAATCTGAGCATCATCAGACCACAGAGCATCATCTCTAGCTCAGCAAGTGTCCCTACGACAGCACTCAAGGCCCCACAGCATCAGCCCTCACCCTCATTTTTACACCCAAACTCCGCAACCCTGTCCCTCACTTCACTGAAGTGCATTGGTAGTGTTGCCACATGGAATACAGGACAACCAGTTAAGCTTTAATTTAAGATAAATCATGAAGAATCTTTTAGCAGAAGAAAGTATCAAATATTGCACTATTCATTGTTTAACTGAAATTAAAATTTAACCGAACGTCTTGAAATTTCACTTGCTGTGCCTGGCAGTTCTGCGCAGCAGCCCCCAGGTCATTTCTGAAACGCATGGAGCTCAGTCTCCCCCAGAGAATTTTGCATTTGCTCTTCTCTCTGCCTGAAGTTCTCTTTCCCTAGTTGTTCACATGGCTCCCTTGCAAACATCAGGTTTTTGTGCAAATGCGACCTCAACATAGGGGTGTCTCTGAGCCCACTTCTCACTGGCACTCTGAAGCTCTCTAAGCCTTCATCACCAGCTGCCATGTTAAATATTTAGCTGTTGTCTGCCTTCCCCTAAGGATACTGGGAATTCCTTGGGGGCAGGGTTTCTTTGATTCACTGTTGCATTCCCACTGCTTAGAACCAAACCTGACATGGAGCAGATAATAAGTTGATATTTACTGAGTGAATACAGAAGTGTTGCGTGTGGGTTATATCAACTCATGTTCCAAAAAGTCCCTGCGAGACAAACACTGCACCATCAATCATGTCTTATAGACGAGGGATCCAAGACACAGAAAAGCTAAATAATTCATGCAGAAGCCCCCTGAAGCCAATGATGAGGCCAGGTCCAGACCCAGGAGCTGTGCCAGCTTATCACAGGCAGAGAGGCATCTCAGAGCTAAGGTAACAGGTGTTTCTGCCTTCCACCCATTTCGATTATTTGGGGTTAGAGGCAGGAAAGAGCCATTGACATATCTGAGAGTCTGTATTTGCATCAGACACCTTAATTCCAGAACTGAATTGCACTGCTTGATTTTGCTCACACAATTACTATTCAACACAAAGTGTAGCAAATAACCACTTAAGCACCCATGAAATGGAGAAGTTTGCATGGATGTCTGTACTCACTTTTATTTCTTCTTGAACATCAGGATTACGGAAATTTAAATCAGGTTGCTCTTTTGTAAACTGATGAAAATAGCATTGTTTTCGTACCTCATCAAAGTGCCAACTGGAGTTTCCATATACACTTAACTAGCAAACAGAAAATAGTAGATCAGTTCCTTAGCATGGTTTCTATGATGGTATTGCCCACAAAGAAATGATCATTGTCATTGTCAGCCCCATGTGGACTAAGTATACAAGTCCCTAGAACTTTCCTTCCAGTGAGAGCACTAGATAAATTAATTTTATCTTGCTGGCCTAGTGCCCCACAAAAGTGGTTGTGATGTGTTTTTACAGTAGAAACTGTTCACAACAACCACAACATCAAATCAATGCTCTCAAAGTAAGGAGCAGACATTTCTAATCTATTTTCTTGAAACTTCTGTCCAGGCTCTGGACTCCTGTTTGTGAAGAAAAGCAAATGATGGTCAGTTTGGAAGAAAGACACATTCCACTGATCTTGGAGCTTGAATCCAAATAGAGCGAATGTTTAAATGGTATTTTCAGAAAAATATTAGAATCATTCCATTTAAAATGCTGCTAGCCCTCAGGAATAAAAGAAATCTAGCACCTTCAAAAGGACTTCCCTATAGCTCAGATGGTAAAGAATCTGCCTGCAAGGCAGGAAACCCAGGTTCGATCCCCGGGTCAGGAAGATATCCTGGAGAAGGAAATGGCAACCGACGCCAGTATTCTTGCCTGGGAAATCCCATGGAAAGAGGAGTCTGGGCAGCTACAGTCCATGGGGTAGCAAAGAGTCAGAAATGACTAAGTGACTGAGCACACACACAGTAACTTCAAACGTTGGCACCCAACAGCGTTTGACAGAGGTGCTGCTTTCCTCCTCCTAGAAACGCTCACATCCGTGGCATTTCCAGAAGGAGGAACCCGTGTCAGGTTTCCTTGGGGCTCTGTCTTGGGCCATTTGTTCATTTCACACTAAAGAGAACATCTAGACAACATGTACAAACTGAGAGATTTTGCATAAATATTTTATTTTTAGCTGAAAGACCTAGTCACACTGGGTCCACATTTCCATGGCAACAACGGGCCCAAGCTAAGTAGTAGCTGATGCCTTTTGAGGAAACATTCCCTCGCCAGCTCACCTCATGGCCCACCTGAATACAAGCCAGGATAAGATTTTTACAGCATATATCAGTATACAGAAAGATCAGTATACAAAATACAAAAAAATAAATAAAACTCTGCAAATCTATTTCAAAGGGACCAGCAATCCAACAAAAAATTGGAGAAAGAAACCATTAAACAGATGTTCCACAGAAATGGAAGCTCAAGTGAATAAATGTATGAAAAGATATTCAGCATCATTATTAATTAGGCAATTAGTACATCAATAATTAGTAATTAGATAAATAATCATTATCAGTTAGAGAAATGTGAAATTAAGACCTCAACATTGTATCAATTTATGCTCACTCAGTAAAAATTAGACTAGGTACAGTCTTTAGTCCTTTCATTCATTAGCTGTGAACCAGGACAAGATGCTTAACATTTCTCTGCCTCAGTCTGCTCATCTGTAAAACAGGAATTAAAGCCCAACCCATAAGACTCTACAGTGAATTAAAGGAATTAATGAATATAATCAGTATCAAACACTCAGAGCCTGGCACACAGTAAGCATTTAGCAAATGTTTGCTAATGTCATCATCATTTTAAAAAGTGGTGGACTGGTAAAAAGGAAAATTGTATGTTTGCTCAATCACTCAGTTGTGTTCAACTCTTTGCAACCCCGTGGCCTATAGGCGATCAGGTTCCTCTGTCCACAGGGTTTCCCAGGCAAGAATACTGAAGCAGGTTGCCATTTCCTCCTCCAGGGGATCTACTCGACTCAGGGATTGAACCTACATCTCCTGCATTGGCAGGAGGATTCTTTAACACTGAGCCACCTGGGAAGTGGTGAAATTGCCAGGACTTGCTAGAGGGCGGTTCACCAGGCTGGGTATATTAGTGCCATTCACATAACCTCGGATACGGGAGGTTGGGAGAGAAGGTCACACAGTCAACTTTAGACACTCATCATTTGAGTGCCCTTGGGTCATTTAAAAGCTGATGCCCAGGAGTCAGCCTCTTTCAGTGCTTAGGGAGGTCAAGAGGGAGGCCCTGGAGTGGGGAGAGATGATCCAGAGAAAAAGGGTCTGTAGAAAGCAGGAGAGAAGATGAACAGAGGGACTGACCTAGGACAGAAGAAGAGCTGCCAGATAAACTACAAGATATTCAATTCAATCTGAATTTCAGATAAGCAATGAATACTTTTTTAGTGTAAGTGTATTCCAAGTGTTTTACACTAAAAATTATTCATTGTTTATCTAAAACAGATTTCACTGGGCTTTCTCTCAAGCAGGAGAGACAAGGTCACTGTGCAGAAGAGGTGGAAACAGAGGCAGGTGTGTGAGTTTCTGCTCTTCCTTTAAAGTTGGGTTTGCTGCTAAGAGTGATGAGATGCGGTGAAGGTGGGTAAGATGTCTGAAGAGGAGAGAGGGCAGGTTGATCAGTCGGATTTAGTAAAATTCCCCCAAAAGAGTGGATGGATCAGTTCAGATAGGGACAATGAATATGTCCAGAGGCTTGGATACCAAAGTTCAGGTAAAGAAAAAATGGATGGTTGAGTTCTTTTATGGTTAGTGTTTTACTGGACAACAGAGTCAAAAAGTCAGAAAAGCAAAAGGGTCTGGAGGGTAATAAGACAGTTACTAAACTAATAAGACATGGGGTCTCAGTTGGACAGAGGGGGAAATAAAGGAAAGAGAGGTTAACAGAGAGCATAGGTTTTAATTTGCTAAAACACATCAGCTCTACAATGAAATGAAAAATCCAAACCCACAGATGATTAGAAGCTTGGGACTTCATTTCTATTTCTTTGGGAAATTTGTTTCCCTTCTCATAAACTATAGCTATCATTCATTTTCCTTTAAAGGGGTTTTATAAATAACCAGTTTAATAATTGAAGATCTGCCAATTTTAGTTCTGTAAATCAAGCATGTTGGGACTTACCCAGTTGTTGGGTGGTATGGTTATGCCATTTTCATAGTTACAGTCATGCCAGATATAATAATCAGTATACTTTCCTGTCCGGTTCCGACTCCATTGAAACCAAGCATGTTTATCACTGGTGTGGTTTGGTATGAAATCGATGATTAATTTTAAACCTAGTGAGTTAAAACATTTCAAATGGTAAGATAATATTACGTTATATGATATTATATTAGAATAATACAATAGTGAGGAAAAAAATGCTCTAAGCTAAGCATTTGGAGAAATGCTTTCCTTAAACCATCCCACCCACTTTCCATTCAATTTACCTCTATCATGTATGGCTGCAACCAGATTCTCAAAATCTTTCATTGTTCCAAAAATGGGATCAATTTCTCGGAAATCTTCAACACCATGTCGGAAATCTTTAAGGGATGATTTATAAAATGAAGTAATCCAAACAGTTTTTATATTTAAAGTTGTGATGTAATCCAATTTATCTTGAATACCTGAAGGCAAAAGTCAAAGCCATGAAGAATAGTTTGTTTTTTTCAGTTGAACGATTAAAAATAAAACGAATAGGCTTAAGACAGAAATATTTGGGGGTTTTTTGAATTTGGGTAAAATTCAAATAGCAAGGTCTAGGTCTACAACCAACAGAAGACTAACAGAAGTTAGTCTTCTGGCAGTAACCTTTGAACTTTAACATCAATGCATAACATTTAAAAAATCTGTCTGTGGTTTGTTCATATTTTACACTTAAAACCAAAACTACACTTTTGTTAACTTATTCTACACATGGTTTTTGAGCACCTAATCCAGGCCAGATGCTGGGCTAAGTACCAAGATACAAAGAGAATAACATATGCACTCTTGATGGTCACGTGGTCTAAGCTGCACTGTCTAGTTGTAGCCACTTGCCATGTGGCTATCAAGCACTTGCAATGTGACTAGTCTAAACTGAGATGTGTTGTAAATGTAAAAC
This sequence comes from Cervus canadensis, assembly GCF_019320065.1. Taxonomy (NCBI): domain Eukaryota; kingdom Metazoa; phylum Chordata; class Mammalia; order Artiodactyla; family Cervidae; genus Cervus; species Cervus canadensis. Next base: position 25,748,459 of record NC_057390.1, on the reverse strand, counting down.
ACACACTGGACACTGAAGACCCAGTGTGAAAAGAAAGAATGTAAAATAGCTCATTTATATTTTTATATTGATTATATGTTACAAAGACCCTGATGCTGGTCATTGGAAAGGACCCTGATGCTGGGAAAGATTGAAGGCAGAAGGAGAAGAGGGCAACAGAGAATGAGATGGTTGGATGGCATCACCGACTCAATGGACATGAACTTGGGCAAACTGCGGAGATGGTGAGGGACAGGGAAGCCTGGCATGCTGCAGTCCACGGGGTTGTGAAGAGTTGGATTCGACTGAGTGACTGAAGAACAACCATATGTTGAAGACAGTGGATATGTTGGATTAAACAAAGTACATTATTCAAATTAAGTTCACTCTTCTCTCTTTTACTTTTTTAATATGGCTGCTAGAAAATTGTCAATTACCTATGTGGTCCACGTTCTATTTCCTTTGGACAGCGCTGAAGTCAAGCATTTATGCAGAAGAGAACTTTAGGCTTAGATGAGAAGAGACATAGGAATGAAACTCTTGTACTCGGGGCCTCTTGGATAATTAGCAGTTAGTGGGGGAAAGTGCTTCTAGTTCAGAGTCCTAGTCGCAGAGTCCGAGTTTAGTATTCAGTCTGCAGTAACTTCCTGTGGGTCCCCTGTCAGAAGTTGCTGAGACCAAAGCAGGAGTCAGGCTGCTTATCTGTGTCCTGACTATACTTCAGTTCCCAGCCATGGATGGCTGTGAGACCTCCTGGAGTATCAACAGGCAACAAAAGAATTTTGACTTAAGTCAGATTAAAGTCAGAATTTTGATTTATATCAAGAATAAGCACAAAGGAACAGGATGATAAAAACTAAGAGGCCAAATGGACACAGAGTAACAAAGGATCTCCCATGTCCACATTCCAGGGGACAGAAAGCAATAGACTAAACTGAAACCTGGACTGTTTTCTTCAAATTAGAACAAAATCCTCTCAACCTCAAGAAAAAATACCTATTAATTACAGGAAGCAGCCAGTCCTTCAAGGAAAAGCTATGGGAAATGACAAATGTGAGAGGTGATTAGAAGTTGCCCTTTGCACAGGGAATTTAGAAGATTACAGAAGGAGGGCCAGGAAGTGGGTAGAACATTTTAGGGGTATAGGGTTTTTGGTTTTATTCCATCAAAACATCACTGTGCAAAGCATTTATTTTGTAAGCAGCAGCAGGTGATAGGATCATGCTGAGGGCTGAGGGGTTGGAAGGAAGGTCACCCATATATGTTACACCAAAGCACCAGAGGTACGGCTCCATCCAAAACACTGAAAGGGTTTGGGGAGGGCAGCACCCCCTCTGATCAGGAGGTTAAACACAGATTAATGAAGGAAGTGGGTTTGAACAGCATCTTGAAGGTCAGACAATATTTCAATTAGTTAAGATGCAGGATGATTTTTAAGAGAAAAATTATATGAGTGTGAAGAAGAAGGCTTTTATTAGTTTACTGAAGAAAGCTGAAGATTTTAGGAGTGTGTTTGAAGCATTTTAAAGTTTGATTAAGCTCATTACCACTTCTTATACCCTTTTCTTTTTGATGCATCACATAATCACATTTATTTAAGAGTGTATTCCAATATCAAAAAGCAAAATTCAACAACGCAAAACCTCAATTACTTTCAAACCAACCTAATAGTTTTGTGAGGACTCCCTGATGTATTCATTTTCATGCAAGGTGCAGGCCTTGATCACACAGTTCTGAGATAAATCTATCCTTCACACAGTTCTGAGATAAATCTATCCTTACCTACTGTATTCTAGAACAACTATGATCTCAAAGTCTGCAGTTTCTGAGTCTAAGCTGTCCACTAATTGAGGAAGTAGTGGGTGACCTGTTATAGAAGGTGTGCAAGGAAAGCCACCTTTTAGAATGCTGGACTGGGGCCTCCTCTAGTAAGCCAGAAGAAGGGGCTGCAGAATGGAGGGCCTTACAGACTCTACAGCAATGAAAAGAGAAATACTAAGCCCCAGGAAGGGAGCCAAGCAACTAGCCAAAAACAAACAATTCAGCAAGCTATTATGTATCAGGTACCTAGAGCTGTGCCCAACACATCCCTATGTGCTCAGTTGCTCAGCTGTGTCCAACTCTTTGCGACCCCCCAGACAGCAGCCTACCAGGCCCCTCTGTCTATGGGATTTTCCAAACAAGAACACTGGAGTGGGTTGCCATTCCCTTCTCTATCCCATACTCTTAAATAATTGTTTTGTCTTCTTCAAGCCAAATAGCATTATCAAAAATTATCTTATTAGTTTATCTGTTCCTTATTGTTTCCCTTAACTGGGGTGACCATATCAACCAATTTGCTTGGGACAGTTCCCTGTGATTGGTTTGTGTCCTCATTTGAGCAATAAATAATAAGGACATTCCACACATAACACACTAGGAAATTATTAGCGTAACTTTAAAAAATATTTTTTACTTTCTTTATTAAGATGGATATTGTTTTAAATAATCCTTACCTCAACTAATGACCAACCCACACTAGGCCTTTTCTTCATTTCTCAAGATTTAAGCTTTAAAGACTCAGTCTATACATTTTAAAGATATCACTTAATCTTCTTCTAAAATAATGGATTATGCTTTGCTCATTAATCAGAATCTCTCTGCCAGACTATCAAACTAGCCACTGTGTACCCTGGAAAAGGGATTCTAAAGATTCTAAACAGCCACTCTGAGATGACCAACTCTAAAGTGCACAGAAGCAGGACACATTTCAGGAGGAAACTTGCTCGTGTAGGAAGTTAGAGCAGATGACTATGCAAAAAGTTCCTACTGGGCAATAAACTTAACAGCCCTTTGGGGCTCAAAGGGCTCCAGCAAGTATCCTTTCATCATATACTAAGAATTGCTGGGTTCTGCTGAGTGGCTTTTTAAAATATCATAAACAAGGAGAAAGGCATGATCAGTCACACTGGGTGGAATGTGCTTATTACCGCACAGCCCAGGCATAATGAGCTTCAAGGACAACGAGCCCTAAACCAACCTCATCCCGCCCTGCCCCAAACTCTCAAGGCACGCACCTTTTAGATCTCCGTTCCCATCCTTGTTGCTGTCCTTGAAAGACCTTGGGTAGATCTGGTACATGGGTCCCGCCTGCCACCAGTCCAGGCACTTGGGAGAGATGGCGATGATGGCTATGGTGGCCGCAATGAGCACGAGCACGGAAGCCACGGTGAGCCAGAAGAGCACCTCCCGCGGGATCCGATAGCGGGCCTGGCCCGAGAACTGAAACAGCACCTCTTTGGGCATCCCAGCATAGGGCCGGACATCCTTCACGTCGGGCTCCCCGGGGCCAAGGATGTCCACGGTGTTGTGCTGTGGGCCGGCCGCTGGGCTGCTTGGGTCCAGGTCAGTCTCCAGGATGTCTTCATTTTGTACAAACCCGTTGTTTGTCTGGCCTTCCTTCGCATATAATCCAGTGGAACCTCTCTTGCTTTTATCCTCAGCCATGTTTCACAATCTTATCCTGCCGAGTGCCTTCCTGCAGTAACAAAAGCAAGAAGAGAGCTTGCAGAAATGCTTGATCCTGTTAATGAGCTTTTCATGGTTTATAAATAAACCTGACTGGACAAAGTTCAGCCAAGGAAGAAAGAGTAAAGGTAAAGTGGGGTTTTTTAAAAAGTCTCCTTACACCCTGTGAGACTGATGTCAACTACATGGAGGGAGTCAGATCTGGACTGGAACAGAGGCTCAGAGGAGGCGAAATGGGAAGAGGACACAGCGTTCCACTGCAATTTAAGACCTTACTTGATTGAGCACACAAATGTTCACAGCAGCATTATTCACAACAGTCAAAAGGTGGAAAGAAGCCAAGTGGATGAATAGACAATCAAACTGTGACATATACCTTAAAAAGGAATGAAATTCTGACAGGTGCCACAACATGGATGAACCTTGAAGACATTATGCTAAGTGAAGGAAGCCAGAGACAAAAGGACAGATGTCGTCTGAGTCCACTTTATATGAGGTAGGTACATGAATTCATAGAAAGAGAGCAGAAGGGTAGTTAACAGGAGTTGGAAGAAAGGGGGTCATGAGCAGTTCTTGTTTAATGAATATAAAGTTTACATTTTGGATGATGCAGAAGTTCTGGAGGTGGTCATACACGAATGTAAATGTACTTAATGCCACTGAATTGTACACTTACAAATTCTTAAAGTGGTAAATTTTATATTATGTATATCTTACTACAATAAAAAATAGCTTACATTTTCTTTCTTGTTAGCTAGATATGAGGAAAAGAAACACTGAATTTTGCAGGGGGAAACATGATTTTCTTTACTTTTTGTTTTGAAGGTCTCTTCTACAAATCCAAGAGGAAGAGGATCTGAAGACAGGGGACAGCAACACCTTTGTTACTGAAGCTACTTCATCTCAGTTCAAGCCAACCTGATACATGCCTATTAGTATGCTCAGTTCGACCCCAGGAGCCTTCAGTCTAGTTTCCTATTTTCAGAAGAGTATGGTTGCCCATTCTTAGAAGCACTTTTCCAAGTGGGGATGGTGGAATGGGGAATTTCATGTCTAGCAAGTTCAAGTGCTTTATTATAGGTAAACAGTTCTTCATACAAGCACTAAAGAGTTGTTTAATCATTGACAAGTATAAAATACAAATTTGCAACCCTGAAGAAACTGCATTAAAAGTGAGGGGTGCTTTCCCAGAAGATTATGTAAACCTTAAAAGAATGTGATGATTCATGGCTTCCTTTTAATCGGTGCACATATAATAAACAGCTCTATGACTCTTTTGATCAAATAAGAAGTTTTTTGTTTTAAGTGAGGAAAGTTACATGAATTCATAATATTACTGTTAATTTGTAGACTGACTTAGAAGCAGTAATTGGTACAGAGAAATGAGCTGTTTGATTTTGGCTATTTTTTTAAGTGAGTAAATCCCAAAATCTAGCTCATTCAATGCATCCGATAAGTGGCATCTCTCATTATTACTAATTAGGCATATTGTATATTTTTTAACAATTAAAGGAATTTAACTTTTATGTTTCCAAATCACTTTATCTCTCAAACACATAATGGTAATTTTCACCATAGGAGCTAATTAAAAGGATTTTTTGAACAGTAAAAGCAATTACAAAGATTGAATTTATTGAATAAAATTTATTACACCACAAAGCATAAAATTGAAGAGCATATGACAAATTGGGAAATGCATTGGTAATAAATATGCCAAAGAACTTTATGTTTTAAACATTAAAGGTATGTATACATTGTTAGACATTCAGTTCAGTTCAGTCACTCAGTCGTGTCCAACTCTTTGCGACCCCATGAACCGCAGCACGCCAGGCCTCCCTGTCCATCACCAACTCTCGCAGCTTACTCAAACTCATGTCCATCAGTCAGTGGTGCCATCCAACCATCTCATCCTCTGTCATTCCCTTCTCCTCCTGCCCTCAGTCTTTCCCAGCATCAGGGTCTTTTGAAATGAGTCCGCTTTTCACATCCGGTGACCAAAGTATTGGAGTTTCAGCTTCAGCATCAGTCCTTCCAATGAACACCCAGGACTGATCTCCTTTAGGATGGACTGGCTGGATCTCCTTGCAGTCCAAGGGACTCAAAAGAGTCTTCTCCAACACCACAGTTCAAAAGCATCAATTCTTTGCTGCTCAGCTTTCTTTATAGTCCAAATCTCACATCCATACATGACTACTGGAAAAACCACAGATGGACCTTTGTTGACAAAGTAATGTCTCTGCTTTTTAATATGCTGTCTAGGTTGGTCATAACTTCCTTCCAAGGAGTAAGCGTCTTTTAATTTCATGGCTGCAGTCACCATCTGCAGTGATTTTGGAGCCCCCTCAAAATTAAGTCAGCCACTGTTTCCACTGTTTCCCCATCTATTTCCCATGAAGTGATGGGACCGGATGCCATGATTTTAGTTTTCTGAATGTTGAGCTTTAAGCCAACTTTTTCACTCTCCTCTTTCACTTTCATCAAGAGGCTCTCTAGTTCTTCTTCACTTTCTGCCATAAGGGTAGTGTCATCTGCATATCTGAGGTTATTGATATCTCTCCCGGTAATCTTGATTTCAGCTTGTGCTTCCTCCAGCCCAGCGTTTCTCATGATGTACTCTGCATATAAGTTAAATAAGCAGGGTGATAATATACAGCCTTGATGTACACCTCTTCCTATTTGGAACCAGTCTGTTGTTCCATGTCCAGTTCTAACTGTTGCTTCCTGACCTGCATACAGGTTTTCACAAAAGGCAGGTCAGATGGTCTGCTATTCCCATCTCCTTCAGAGTTTTCCACAGTTTATTGTGATCCACACAGTCAAAGGCTTTGGCATCGTCAATAAAGCAGAAATAGATGTTTTTCTGGATCTCTCTTGCTTTTTTGATGATCCAGCGGATGTTGGCAATTTGATTATGTATACATATATAAAATTTCATAGTATCAGTTTAAAAATGTCAGTTAAAGCTTGAAAAAAAAGGTTGTAAACAGATATTTCACACAAATCAACTCAGTGTTAGAGAAATAAGCATTTTCAATCACTTTGGCAAAGAATTTCTAAGAGATAATAGTACTAGCAAGGATCCAGTGTAAACTCATAATCCTGGAAAGTAATTTGGCAGTGTGTATCATAAGTTTTAACATTTTCAGAGTAATAAATGAGGCTAGCTCTACCAGATTTTAAAATAAAAACTTCAAAAAAAAATGAAGAGTTGATATTAAAGTTTAGGTTAGGTCAAAAGATCAATTGAATAGACTGGAGTCATCAAAAATGAACCCCTATTCCTCATACAGAAGGAAATTTAGAATATGAAAAGTGAGGAAAAGAAAGATTATTTAGTAAGTGATGTTGGACAGTTGGATAAGAAGAGTAAATATGATCAGAATCACTTGGGAAAAAATAGTACACCCATTTGTGCATGCATACTGAATGTCAGCTAGTGGCTGCCTGGAGACTAAGAGATTGAAGATGAGATTCCTTGGATTTATACTTTTCACTTTACCCTGTGTCATTTGTTCTTAGCATATTATGACTTTTGTAATAAAAAGGGGAGAAGAGATTCATATGCTTTAACTGGGCAATTTCAATTCCAAAACTCTATCTTAAGGAAATAATCCAAGACAGGAACAAAAGTTTATGAGTAATAAGGCTTATGAATTACAGTGTCATTTATAATGTCAAATACTGGAAACCAAAATGTTCAGTGACACAAGACTAACTAAATTACTGTACATCCATGTTATAGAATCTTAGTCAGTAAGCATATTTTCAAAGATTTTTAATGACATGGAAGAAATCTCACATTATTGTGTTGAGTGAGAAAAATGCAAGATATAAAGTAATTCTTCTAATTATGTAAAAAAAAATTCTCATGTATATAAAGTCCTATTAGTATATATGTTTAAAGTGTTTATCTCTGGGTTCTAAAATTATGGATGATACACAATTTGTTCTTTAAACTTTTTCTGATTTTTGCAATTTTTCTGTAATTAATATTACAATCAATATTACTCTTCCATTAGAAAAAAAATAAGCTAGGGAACCTTGAGTTTGGAGTCTACCTAGAACTTCCAGCCAGGTTGTAGAGTTCAGCTTAAAGTGATTCCTTCTAGTATCAATCACCCAAACTTCACAAACATCCCATACTCAAGATTTAAACTAAGATTTAAAGAGACAAGAAACAAACTTCTTTTTGAAGACATGGATTCAGTGAAAAGTATGGAAACATTGGAGGGAAGAAAAACTTGACAGTAATTTGAAGAAGACAGCCACAGAGTTAAGACTTCCAACCAAGTACGAAGTATGTTTCACTTACTATCAAGGAGACTTAGAAGGAAATATAGATTGTAGAAAGCCAAATACACTGCCTGTTAAAACTCCTAAACATGAATAAGGACAAGAACACTAAGGAAACTTTAAGAGCTAACTCAGATAATCGGAATAAAGAATCAGATATACTGTAGATAAACTTCCTCAGTAAATTCAAATCCCAAGTGAGTTACACAATCATGATAATAAAGTAAAGAATAATGAACTATCTGGAAAACAGATAACAGAACAATGGGGCTATCACAGGACACAGAAACATCCTGCAAATTAAACAGAAACAAACATATAGAAAGCAAAAATCAATAAAAATATATTTTATATTATATATATTATAAATGGATTTTTAAATATACATGTACTAAGATTCATTAAATGAATTTTAAAGCCATTCAGTCATAAAGACTTCCAGTTAGCAGTAAACCCACCAAAATATCTTGCAGCATATAAACTGTCAGATTAGTAAACATTTAAAATAGAAGGATTTTCCATGTTGCACTTACCTGTTTACAGCCTCTTTGATCTAAGGGTAAGATCTGCATAGTCATCTTTAAGTTCCCAGGATCCAGCTCAGTGCCAGGTACATTATTAAGTTACTAAAAGAATAGTTACTTAAAGGTAGATGACCTATGCTGAAGAATAAGGGGAGAATGAATAAGTGGGAGGAGGAGGAAGAAATGAAAAGGAAGGGGAGCGAGAGGGGGAGGGGGAGGAAAAATAAAAAAGTGGAAAGTACATTCTGCATAAAAGTGTAGATTTTTATCACTAAGCCAAATGTTCTTACCTTGATACAGTTCCATGACTCAAATTTTAAGTCAGAGGAAGTGAGATTCAAGCCTGCCTCCATTTGCTCTCTGCTTGATCTTAGACAAAATTTTCTGTAAACCTCTGTTACCTCAGCTGTAAAACTGAATTTGATTCTGTTAACATTCTAAATATAGTCCAGAGTACAATGTTTTTAAAAACAGTTCTAATTAGAAGGAACAGAAAAATAGACTTATCCTAGCTAGAGGTGGAAATTCAACTTATATAACCATTGAGTCAAAATAAAATATTTAACCATGATTTGCTAGAAGTTAGGACTTCCCTGGTGGCTCAGACGGTAAAGCATCTGTCTACAATGCAGGAGACTGGGGTTCGATCCCTGGGTCGGAAAGATCCTCTGGAGAAGGAGATGGCAACCCACTCCAGTACTCTTGCCTGGAAAACCTCATGGACAGAGGAGCCTGGTAGGCTGCAGTCTATGGGGTCACTACGAGTCGGACACAACTGAGCGACTTCACTTCAAACTATTTAAAACTTTCTTAAAACCAAACAAATAGCAAAAGAAATGTTAACATAACATGAGACTTGACAAATGTCACAAAAACCTTACTATTTCTACATACAAAGAATTGCTGCAAAAATCAATAGCTAAATTACATTCAATAAGGGAGTAAAAGGAATTGCAAATTATCTATAAGAAATTAACATTTCTGATGTTAATAGAAATTAACATCATATATGTAGATGATATCACTCTAATGGTAGGAAGTGAAAAGGAACTAAGGAGCCTCTTTGATGAGGGTGAAAGAGAGTGAAAAAGCTGGCTTAAAACTCAACATTCAAAAACTAGGATCATGGCATCCGGTCCTATCACTTCATGGCAAACAGATGGGGAAACAGTGCAAACAGTGACAGATTTTATCTTCTTGGGCTCCAAAATCACTGTGGATGGTGACTGCAGCCATGAAATTAAAAGATGCTTGCTCCTTGGCAGGAAAGCTATGACAAATTTAGTGTATTACAAAGCAAAAACATCACTTTGCTAACAAAGGTCCATATAGTCAAAGCTATGGTTTTTCTAGTAGTCACGTACAGATGTGAGAGACCATAAAGAAGACTGAGCCCTGAAGAACTGATGCTTTTGAACTATGGTGTTGGAGAAGATGCTTGAGTGTCCCTTGGACAGCAAGGAGATCAAACCAGTCAATCCTAAAGGAAATCAACCCTGGATATTCATTGGAAGGACTAATGCTGAAGCTCCAGTACTTGGATCACTTGATGCGAACAGCCAACTCATTGGAAAAGAATTTGATACTCGGAAAGACTGAAGGCAAAATATTCTAGAAGAGGGGAACAAAGGATTAGATGGTTAAATAGCATCACTGACTCAACGGACCTGAGTTTGAGCAAACTCCAGGAGACAGTGAAGGACAGAGAAGCTTCGTGTGCTTCAATCCATAGTATCACAAAGAGTTGGATATGACTTAGCAACTGAACAACAACAAAAGTCTTTGAACAAAAGTACCTTCCTAACAGTATTAAAGAAATACAAATTAAAACATTGTTTAGGTACATGACAGATTACTTGCATTAGCAGTAATTAAAAGCATCCCTGTAGCCCTGTCAAACATGGCTTTTTGCCCCATCG